>NW_007252930.1:413360-474653 GCF_000164805.1 Carlito syrichta
ACCTCAGCCTCCCAAAGGCGTGGGATTACAGGCTGAGCCACCGAGCCCGGCTCATTTTCTGTATTCTTAAATCAAGTGGTCCAATATTAAGTGTGTAACCAAACCACATAACTATGTTAATGAGCCATCATACATGTTTGAAGACAACATTGCTGTCTGATGACAAGTAAGCCTCATTATGGAATAGTTACTATACTGTCTTAAGCAATAGACATTTATCTCTTTTGAGGGCAGCAAGATCACAGTTTTTATTGATGGGAAAGTCACATTAGACCATATGTTTAAATCTTGCCTCAATTTATTATGCTTAATAATTAAGTCAATTCATAACTGTCAGCTAATGTCAAAATCTGTCATATTTAGCAGTACAATTCAGATTATGTTATTAGTAATATGTACCTTGTAAGTTCAGTTCCTGACATAAAATATTTCCTTGAGACAGACCTCCTTATTAGGGCAAAGAATCCAGCTAACTTGAGAGAATTAGGCAGTTGTAAGACCCTGGTAATTTAGTATATTAATTAACTTGGTATATCCTTTAAACAACATAGTCATGTTTACTAACTTTATTAATTCAGTAATATGGCAAATTTTTAATTTGATACATTTACAATTTATTTTTAATAACCAGCTCATATCTCCACCACCGGCCCTTCACCTGTGTAGAATTTAATGAATCAGGATCTCAAGCAAGTTCACCTGGAAGATGGGAGAGGCTGGTCCACTTTCTAGGGGAAATGTTAGTCAAAATGGATTTCTTTCTTAAAATTTTTTTAATTTTGAAGATGTGGGGTATAATTCAGGGTTAGGTATACAAATGTTCACAATGCAGGTACCCTTGTTGATGAGGTGACGTGTCCTCCCCTTCCCTGGCAGTTTCCCACTACTGCCAATCCCATTCCTCCCTCCCCCTGGCAGTTTCCCACTACTGTCAATCCCTTTCTTATAGTATTATGATAATTGTTCAAGGTCTGCTTAGGAGTGAGAACATGTGGTACTCAGTTCTTTGTTTCTATGAGAGATCACTCAGTATTATAGTCTCTAAGTCCATCCGAGTTGCTGTGAAGTTCATAATTTTGTCCTTTTTTATGGCTGCATAGTATTCCATTGTGTATATGTACCACTTTTTTTATCCAGTCCTCTTTCAGTGGGCAGCACGGTCAGTTCCATGTTTTTGCTATTGTGAATAATGCTGCAATAAACATGCATGTGCAGGTATCTTTTTTATAGAATGATCTGAGTTCCTCTGGGTGTACTTCCAGTAGGGGGATTGTGAGGTCATATGGAAGGTTGATTTTTAGATCTTTTAGGAATCGCCAAACTGTTTTCCTCAGAGGTTGTACTAGTTTGAACTCCCACCATCAGTGTAGAAGTATTTCCTTTTCCCTGCATCCTGTCCAGCATCTGTTGTTTTATGAGTTATTGATGATGGCCATCCTAACTGGAATTAGGTGGTGTCTCAGTGTGGTTTTAATTTTAATTTATTTGATGACTAGTGAGGCTGAGCATTTTTTCATGTATTTGTTGGTTACTCATATGTCTTCTTTGAAAAGTGTCTATTCACACCTTTTGCCCACTTTGTAATGGGGCTGTTTGTTTTTTTCTTTCAGGCACATTTGGGTTCTTTGTCGATCCTAGATGTTAGACCTTTGTCAGATATACAGTTGGCAAATTTTTTTTTCCAGACTTGGGCTGTCTCCCCACTCTCTTGATGGTCTCTTTGGCTTTGCAGAAGCTTGTCAGTTTAATGAGGTCCCACTTGTCTATCTTATCTCTTATGGCATGGGCACTTGGGGTTTTCATCAGGAATTGGCTGCCAGTTCCAATTTCCATAAGGGTGTCTCCTGTGTTTCCTAAAGTTCTTATAGTTTGAAGTTTTACATTTAGGTCTTTGATCCATTTAGAGTTGATTTTTGTGTATGTGATAGGTAGGGATCTTGTTTTAATCTTCTGTACGTGGCCAGTTTTCCCAGCACCATTTACTGAATAGGTTCTCCTCTCCCTAGTGATTGGTGGTGGAGATTTGTCGAAGATGAGTTGGTTGAGAAATTGAGGTTTTGCTTCTGAAATTTCTATCCTGTTCCATTGGCCTATCTGCCTGTCCTTGTACCAATATCAAGCTGTTTTGATTTCTAAGAGAAGAACTGCATTCTTTGGAAAAGACTCCTGGCCATGTGTGTATTGTTGAACAGTGAGAGCAAGACAAAAACAACGGAGCCAGGTAGTCACAAATGCCTGTCCGAGGAAAAGAGCAGGAGAGGAACAGAGCAGAGGACTGTGGCAAAGCTCAGGAACACGACCTTCACACCAAGCCATTGTGTATTCAGCCAAAAACAGTGGGACTCTGAGAGCACAGAAGTAAAAAGAAGGGACACTGGGGAGGTGAGTGGCACAGCTTGTGATAGGGCCACAGTGCTGGGGGCTTGACCTACACAGCACCCTTGCCACTTGCAGCGTCAGACAACTGTGAGAAGAGTTGGACCATGTGGAAAGATTCCAAAAGACTGTATGTTAGGACACATATCAGCATCAACTGTGGAAGACAATTCAGAAGACAAATCCAGAAGGCCCTGTTCAGATGGCTTCTAGTTGAGTCTCCCAGCTCAAGCCTGAGCCATTGGAGTACACTGTGTGTATAGCGATACTGAAGGTGAGTCACTGCTGACTCAGGTCCCAGGATGTCCTTAGTTTTGGCAAAGGACAGTGTTGGTTTAGAGACACTGGAGAATCACTCCTGCTCACTGTTCCTCCCTACCAGATCATCACAGGTACTGAAGGCTTTGAAGACCTCTCTCCTACCCCCCTCAAATCTCCCTCTTTCCCTGAGGTTAAGGTTGGCTTCTGGAATGTTATTAGTGGATATCCCTTGTGTCCTATTTCTTCATGACTTTGTATTTTGATTCTCAACAGTTTCTGCTCTTCAAAAGTCTAACTCCTGTAGACAGAAGCTTTGGCTCTCTGACAGAAATGTCAGTAGTCTATTTTGGAGGCCAAAAGTTGAACATTGACTGTCTCTCTTTGTCACTAAAATCTAAAGCTGCTCAAAAGAATGAACTTTTCCTGCTGAATATGGGTAAGGTCATCTATCAGAATGTTTGAAAAATAAAAGCATAACATAATATTTTAAAAGTATTACTAATGTTTCTGTTTACTTTTCTCTCTCCTTTTTTAGACAGTTCCATCCTCCAGGACAAGAGTCATATCTTTGTTGTCAAAATTTAGCGTATCAATCTGGCACCATTTCTGATGTATACAGGGGTTTGTTGGTTTGTTTGTTTTAGTAAATGATTAGAATGAGATACAGAAATTATAAAGATATGTTGATTTCAACTGGATGTTTAAAAATCATTGTAGACTTATTTACAGAGAACCAACCAGAGAAAAAGAAGTGAAAAGGATACTGACTTACCCTGTCTCCCACCCCAAGGCTTTGGGTTGGCACCTTCATCTCTCTTTTATACATTCTTTCTTAAAGGAGTATCCCTGTTTGCAAATGAGTATGAGACTGGAAGCCTATAGTCAACCCACTAACCATTTTAAGAAAAGTGAATATTCTCACCCTGATCATTCCCTGTTATTACCTGGTGAATACTTGCTGGGTGTGTGGCTTTACACCAATTCCTGTGAAGCAGTCTCCATCTAGATACCTCCACAAATCTTTCTGGATCTTTCCCTTATACCACCAGCTCACCCCTTGCACCCCAAATCAAGGCTTAGTTTAAGTAACACAAGGGGACCTTTCCTTTGTGACATGATTTCAGGCTGAAAAAGAGAAAGCATTTTTTTTTTGTTTGAGTTGGAGTCTCACTCTGTCACCCAGACTGGAGTGCAGTGGCTGCTCCCGGCCACCGCAGCCTCGACCCGCTGGGCTCCAGCAATCCTTCTGCCTCAGCCTTCCAAGTAGCCGGAATTACAGGCAAGTGCTACCACACCCGGCTGATTGTTTAATTTATTGTAGAGATGAGGTCTCGCTGCCCAGGTGGGTCTTGAACCCACGGGCTCAGGCAATCCACTCACCTCAGCCTCCCAAAGGCACGGGATTACAGGCTGAGCCACCGAGCCTGGCTAGAGAAAGCATTTTAATATAGTAAGGCACAGAAGATAAGGTAGTATAAGATTAATCACAAAGTTCTGATTTTATTTCACAGATTCTTCCACAGACTAGACCTACCTGACAGGCTCCTCATCTTCCATTCCTCACCCAGAGGAACCATGTGGGGCAGAGAATGACTGCTGACCTGGAGGAGGCAGAACCTGAAAACTGAGGACAGGATAAAGGACCCACCTGTGTGTGTTGGGGGGGAGTGCCCTTAACCAACCTTGCTCCCCAAATGCCACCTGGGTTACATTAGTTTTCTATTCAGGAAAAAATTGAAAATCTTAATTGCATACATTTCTAGTTGTTTCTAATTAATTTTGTCAGTCTCTTGGAACTATAGTAATTGTGTACAAATAATTCCTCTTATTTCCCTAGGCTTCTGGGTCTTTCACTAGGGAGGGCTTGAGCCATGATGGAGGTATCAGGGGAGGTCTACTGTGGAAAGACAACCATTCTGGATTCATACCAATTTTGAGTTAGAAAGCAGTGAGATGTGGTTGGATATATACACATTCTAGAAATCTGCTGACCTTGATGACTTATTTGCTACATGATATTGGGCAAAGTTCTGAAGATTCT
Organism: Carlito syrichta; assembly: GCF_000164805.1. Classification (NCBI taxonomy): domain Eukaryota; kingdom Metazoa; phylum Chordata; class Mammalia; order Primates; family Tarsiidae; genus Carlito; species Carlito syrichta. Next base: position 418,039 of record NW_007252930.1, read on the forward strand.
ATGCCCCAGTTTCCTTATCTGTAAAGCAGTGATCATAATAACCTCCCTCACAAGGCTATTGGGAGAACTAATGAATGGATACTCAGTGGCTGAAACATAGAGCACTCTTCCTGTTGTAGAAGTTGTTACTCTCACCATCAGCTAGGCAATTTGCAGCCATATAAGGGAACCAAATGTTACTCCTCCAATTCAGAATTCTTGGCTGGATCATTCTTTGTCCAGCTTTTATTTTTCTTGTCTCACATAGTTTACTTCTAAGGTAAGGAGAATTTGACAGCTTTATAAAAAAAAAATCTGGGCATGAATTTTAATATTTAATTTACTTCCAAAATGCTTTAGAAAAAATGACTTCTTTTGTAGAAAAGTTATACTCGTATTGTGGTATGACTACAAATTCATGCAGTAAATAAGTCTGTCTTTGTAGAGGTGAACAGGAACATAAATGTACTAAAATAGCTGGACATTGTCACAGTGACAAAGAGATAACTCAAAATTTACTTTGTTAATATGATCTGTATATTTGTGATTTCAATTTGATATTCACCGATCTTGAGAAGTTGACAGATTTTGAAAAGCAAAAATGTTGGAGACGTCTTCAGAGAAAATCTTTCCTAGTGTTTGTTGTTAAAATTGGCTTATCAGTGTCAAATGCTGGTGTGAAAATATATTTTAGTACCATACATATGATATGAATGGAATAGTGCAACCAAGCATTGAGTCAGTATAATATTTGTTTTTTCTTTTTTAAAGCTTTGTATGCTTTTTAAAAACATATCTACTAAACAAAAGTATATTTTAAAGTATATAAAATAGACAAAAGAATAAACATTATTACTATGACCTATAGAAACCATCCACACTGCCCATCAAAAGAGGACTGGATTAAAAAAATGTGGTACATATACACAATGGAATACTACACAGTCATAAAAAAGAACAAAATCACGAATTTCGCAGCAACCTGGATGGAACTAGAGTCTATAATACTGAGTGATCTCTCACAGAAACAAAGATCTGAGTATCACATGTTCTCACTCATATAGTGTTCCTTGAACATCTATCATAATACTATAAGAAAAGGACTGACAGTGGTGGGAAACTATGGGGAGGGGTAGAGAGGAGAAGGGAGGTGGGACTAACGGTAGTCAATATCTGTCTGGGGATGGGGAGACACCCCTTATCAACAAGGTTACCTGAATGATGCACATTTGTATACCTAACCCTTAACTGTACCACACAATTTTATAATAAAAAATATGTTAAAAAAAAGAAACTTGCAAAAAAAAATCTATAAAAATTCCAACTGGTAAATTATTGGGGATTTACACAGTTATAGCTGGAAATTCATTTCTACCAATACATTCAAGAAGGCACTAAACAAAAAAAAAGAAACCATCTTAAAGTTCCAAATCTGGAAGATTAGTTAAATGACTTATGTTGTATATCCATATGATAGAATACCACACAGCAGTCAAAAATCCTTTCAAAAAATACTTGTAAATTAAGGCAAATATTTACATAAAATTGTAACTCATTCAGCAAAAAAGTCAAGTCACCAAAATGTTGCATATGTACCATAATATCACAAACTTCACCAACTAGTGTGGTCAGCAAAAGGTCACAGTTGTACAACCTTAGGCCCCCTCATGCCAAATCAGAGAAGTCCAGTCTCTTTCCTTGGTCTTCACTTGACATATTATGGCATCCCGGGGGTTTTCTTATGTCTATCTATGTCTTTCACCTGCTGTCACCCACAGACCTCTCTAGACATCAGGCTTTGACAGCTGTCACCTAGAGACATGTGTTTCTGCAGTTCTTCATCGACTTTGGCACTGCCTCTTGATGAAGGGGATTATTGGAGGTGAATTTCAGGAGGACTAGAGTAGTGGCTACTCATGCCAAATCTTGGTGGGACCCTTTAGTGATGGCAACTGCTGGAGTCACTTTTTCTAAAGATAAAATTATGTTGCCTCTCGCTAAAGACCTGGGCAGCCTGCTAGCTCCAATTATCTCTTTGTCCTCATGGCTTCCCCCATTGTCTTTAATGTAGGCATCTGCCATTTGCCAAACTTGGGTAGATTCTAACGGCAGAAAGGAATGTCATTGGTAATCTCAGTCGGAGGTCCTATAAGCAAAACTGTCTGGGCCTCTCATTTACTAATTCTGTCTTGCTCTCTAACCCACAAGTAGCCCTTTTTCTCGATGTACCAGAATGACAAAGTCGTTAGCTTTGTTTTGGGGCTCAAATCATCAGAGAAAACTCTCCCACTTTCTGTCTTCACTGTCATTTCCTTTCATGTCCCTCTGGGGCATTTTTACTACTTGACCTCCATCAATACCTTCACCACCCACTCAATAGTTTTTATTAATCTTAAATCACAGATTGGAATGTCCCATGGATGCAAGTACTCCTAAACTTTGTGGAAATGGACAATCAAGCATCATCAGCAATTTGACTCCAATGATATTCTAAGAAGTTTAGTTTATATTTTCAATTTTATTCTTTGCAGAGAGGCTGGTGTGTGTGTGTGTGTGTGTGTGTGTGTGTGTGTGTGTGTGTGTGTGTGTGCGCGCGCGCATCAGCCCCTTCCCTCAGCAACGGACAGATCCTCACCTTGGATAAAAATTCACAGGTAATTGCTGTCTTATTTTTCCTTCCTCCTAGTCTCCTTTTAGCTGTGAAAGGATATAAGAATATACTTTAACTTACAACCTTTCAACTATGTCTCCCGCCCTGAGCTTCAATTCAGGAATATATTATTTTAGATAGGAAAAATAAATCAAGTTTGCTAATTTGTCACTTAGCCTCTGTATCACACATACCTACATTTTACATCTTTCTCTTATGATTACTTCAAAAAAAGGATATCCTATTTCAGATTAACATTATCATGGGCTCTCTCAGTTCAAAGATTAGAAGAGGAACATGATATCTGCTTAAATCCTATTGGACATCTGTGATTTCAGATCTCTCAAATTTGGAAAAGAAATACCACAGTTACTCAAAATCAGCTCTCATGTCTGTTGAGTTTTATCAAACACCCAAGAAAGTTGGAAGACTCCAATGTTATGTCTGTTGGAAACTGGGACATAGGAAAAGATATCTCCTTACTGCTTCCATCAGAGATCAGCAGAGGTGGCATGCTGAATTAAGGACTTGAAGAGGGAAAATAAGACGGGAAGAAAGGAAGAAAGGAAGGAGGAAGGAAAGAAGAGATGAAAAGAAGGAAGAGAGGGAAGGGAAGGGAAGAAGAAGGGCAGGGGGGAAGGCAAAACGGGAAGGTAGGAGAGAAGGAGGGAGAGAAAGAAAGAAGGAGGGGGAAAGGACAGGGCAGGTAGAGAGTAAAGGGAAGGAAAAGCAAGGAGGGGCTTTGTGGATTCCTGTAAAAAAAAAAGCCCTCATAAAAGCAAAAACTTTCATAGAGAATCTTGTCCTCACAGAGAATCTTGTCCTCCAGGTATTTTCCAGGTTTTTGATCCTTGAGAGGACATAGCCTATGACTAATGGACTTAGAAAACCTATGATACCTTCCCAGAGGAAAGGTTTTGTAATAGAAATTTGTATCCACCCAGCTGAACCTTCAATTTTTAATAATTAGAAATAAATAAAATTAGAGTAATTTTTTTTGGAAATAAGACTAGATTGCAAAAGGACAAGAGTAGAAGCATTGCTTACATTTAAGGATCTTTTCCAGAAGACTGAAGTATATATTAAAATCCAAATACATGCTACAAAAAGCAACTGTCTCCAAAAAAGAGCTTTGGAGTGCTGAGTTTGATACAAACATTGTAAATTTATTGAATTAAAAATGGCACCTTCAGATTTCAAGGTCTTTAGAATGACCAAATAAAACTGTTAAAAGATTCTCAATTGAAATCATGAAGTTTCAACTGGTAATATTATGAAATGTAAAAACCTTGTGTTTGATTATTTTCAGCAGTTGTTAATGTGTTTTTAGTCAGAAAAACAGAATAACATAGTGAATATATATATTAGATATATAAATTATTGATTTAAATATTGTTTTGAATTATATATATAATTTTGATATATAATAATATATAAATATAAGTATACAATACATATATAATTCAAAACAATATTTAAATCAGTAATTCTTTTACCTGACCACGACAGACTTAAAGTTGAAAGGAGAAATTCACTTTGGACTGAGAAGAATAATCCCCAGCTTGAGGAATAAACAGTAGATCAGAGAAGAAATAAATAAAAAGGTGGCAGCTTTAAGTCTTACCATTAACAATATTGTGCTTCTAGAAAGTTAGTAATCAGTCAACTATCCATCTCTTCTTGGTTAATAAACCATTTGTAGTTTTAAACATCACAAATTGATTATACTATATTGTGCACTAAAACTGCAAAAATCAACGGTTTCCCTTAAATTTAAATAGCATTGCTTTGTGGTTTTTCCCTGTAGAGTTTAATGCAATTAATACAGAAAAAGAAGTAGAAATTTTGAACAGGACATATTTTGATTCCATAAAGGAATTGGATTTCTATTTTAAAACTAAACGTCTAAAGTGTTACCTTAATATTTTTCAAAATATAGATTCTTATGAAATAACAAATTACTTGTATTTACAAGTAGAAACACCGCTTTTTTATGAATGAGTCCTAAGCAGAATACACTAACTTATATGATTTGTATAAAATTTTAATGATACATGTTCTATTTGTTTATTCATAGTTTATCTGTATAGACTTTAGGTTTTCTTTACAATTAGATTCATTATGAATTTAAGAAAATTTAGGGTAAAGCCATGGAAGATTCTGAGTTTTATGCATATTTACATTATTTATACATTGTGTGTATAAATTAAAATTGTAAAATTTTATATACCCTCTCATGATAAAAGTTAAAAGAGAATTTATGGACAAAAACTCAAGAGCTTATATTTATACTTATTTGTTTGCTAATCTAACTATGGAATCATTTGGATCCTTCTTCAGCAAACTTTGTTATAACAATACCTATCATGAATAGTGTGTCAGTAAAGAAATGTTGCAGAATGTGAAAAGAGCTTGTGGTTTTGAAAAGTGAGCAAGATAAATGTAAAAACCTTAATATCAGTATAGGATTTTAAAAAATTGCTGTGTATTTGAATACACAACAATTGATGGTTCTAATATTACTAGAAATTAAATAGCAGAAACAGATTTTCTTCTTTTGTGTGCTAGCCAGAACTGAAATGTATAAATCTTGCACTTATAAATATACATTATCTCTTTGTGGATTAACCAGATGGTGATGAAATAAAACTCATGTACCAAATTTTGTAGACTGAGCTGCTCAAGTTTTTCTATCTCCTCCAGGTGGAATGGGACTGGGACTTCACCCTCTTCCATGAGGGGAGCTCTGCTACCGGGAAAAGACTGGTAGCTTAAAGCAGACACCTTCTAAGAATTCCAGACTACTAGCTCTACAAGTGCCAATGGCTTTAAATTGAAAATGAGTTGAAACTATTGTAGCAACTACTAGGGAAGCTCTAACATTGCAAAATGAGTGAGAAGGTATGAGTGACTCTGGAATAAAGATTTGACTGCACATATATGGGAGCTGTCACGGATGGGAGCAGAGGGATGGGCTTAGCAATAAGGGTGCACTGCCTAGGAAGAATTTAGAAACAATAAGAAAAAACAATGAAAAGTTGGTCTGCTTTTGATGATCACCACGCACCAGCAGGCCAAACATTGTTAGCAGTAAGGTATTTCTCCTACTGGGCAGATGACACCCACTGGCCTCCCTCACTTTGATACACTGCTTGTTACATACCAGTCTAGTAGGGTACATTTTAAGGGCAGAAAAGACTACATAGAAAACCTTGAACTGAATTCAGGATTGTTACTATGTGCATTATTATTGACATTGTTATTTTGAACTTTTTGGTAAAGACTGTCAAATAAAATAAACACTTTTGTTTATTTTCCCAAAGAAATAAGATTTTCATTTGAAGGGGAATAAAGATATAATTTTTAGAATTAAAAATATTGAAATATCCTGTTTTAGAACTAAGTAGTAAGCATTAATATGCATCTATTTCTTGAGCTTGACCCGGTGATATGGCCCACGGTAATTTTTTTTTTTTTTTTTTGAGTTGGCATCTCACTCTGTTGCCCAGACTGGAGTGCAGTGGCACGCTTCTGGCCACCGCAGCCTCGACCCGCTGGGCTCCAGCGATCCTTCCACCTCTGCCTTCCAAGTAGCCGTAACTACAGGCGCACCCTACCATGCCTAGCTAATTTTTGATTTATTATAGAGACGAGATCTTGCCAAGTTGTTCAGGCAATCCATTCGCCTCGTCCTCCCAAAGTGCTGGGATTACAGGCTGAGCAACCAAGCCCAGCCCACAGTAATGTTTTACCATGATTTCTCTCAGTGCCTACATCACTAGATTATTATCTCTCACTTTTTTTTCCCGAAACCTGGGCTTAATCTCAGGAAATCACTAATTCCAAATTATGAGCAGGGACAAACCAAGCCTAAAAATAACGAGTACAAGAAAGCAAGACAGTTTTCAAAGATTACTGGGGCCAAGTCAAATGGGCACAGCTGTCAACCTTAAAGGAGTTGGCAAAATTATATAATATATAGCCAAAATTGCTATAATATAAGCTTTAAAGGAGAATATTAGCTATGGTTGATGGAAAAATAAAGAATATATGAAAAGCCATAAGTTTACAATTCTACACAAAAAGAAAAAATATTTTACAGAAAATAAAACATAATCTTGCTGACTTTTGAACACAATCATGTTGGTATTTTTAACTCATTTATGTATTGATGAACAATACAGAAATTAAATAATGCCAAATAAGTCTATGAGAAAGCATTTATGACTGAAGAGGATGTGTCATTAGAAAGACCCCATAAGTTGTGATCACCAAGACAAAGCTATTAAATTAAAATGTCAAGTACTCAAATATCCATATCAATTATATGGGCCCAAGAAGGTAAAAATGAGATGATCCACTAAGTTCAGCTTTTTAACTAATTTGAAAATTATCTAAAGTTATTTGGGTAAAAGGAAAATTTATATACCTAAATTAGGAATTAATATGCTATATTGAATCAAATTATCACAGTGGACAAGCACTTCAGAATTCTTTGAGTGGATAGATGGATATAGTAATATGTTCAACTAGAGGCCAGGAAGTGGGCAAAGGGGTTACTTCTTTTGTAAGTTATAGAACTACTGATCTACCATCTATAAACAGAGGTCAGTATATCTTCTTAGGGTCATGGATAAGAATCTCTTCGACATCTTAGTCCAAATATTGGTAGTTAATGCCCTCAATCAACTACCACTCTTAGAGTGTTTGAATTTAACATAAAAAACTTTAAAAAGACTCAAAATCATACTATTAATATTTTAATTAGGAAGTAATCTGTATATTTGATATGTTGTAAATCTAATGATTTAGACTTTGGATTTCAAGTTGGAATCTTATTAAGTTTATGGGCAGTGTTAAAGATTTTAACAGAACTTAAGGTCTGCCCTATTTACAAATTTAGCTTGTTAAAGTTATAATAGTTACTTGTGATGAAGATTTTATATGAATTACTTAACAATTTAATTGAAGTATCTACATAGAAAATCAGTTTAATAAATTAAGTTTTAAATATTTGAATATATATGATAAATTATTTTGTGCATATAGAACCAACTACTGCTTAAAATTCCCTAAAGGATATTATTAAAATGTGGAATTTATAATAATACTATATGTAAGATAAACATAAAAGCATAGAAAAGAGCCCCTGTCTATGCTTATATTTTTCTCTAGTACCCCCAAGGGGACAACAAGAAGGCCACAGAGAAGCTTAGATGAGATACATGAGATGCAAGGCAAATAACAAGGACATATGGGCTGCCATACACCTCAGCATACGCATCCCCCTCCTCTCAGCACCCCCAGCCCTAGCTCTGGCTGCCATAGCAGAGAGAACCATGCACTGTGAAAGACACCAGTTAGAGAAAATACGGATGTCTCAGCAAGGGGAAAGAACCTTAATGTTTTACTACCAGACAAGCACGGTGAATCCCTTCACTTATCTGTTATCTTCATCTCTTACAATTGCTTCCTTACAAGTTGTGTTTACAGTTTACCAACTTAGGACTCCATGATTTCCTCCAGCCCCAGCCCTCACTTGAATTGGAGGGGTATTTTTAGGTTGAAGTGTATATACCTTTTTAGGTTAAGTACATATACCTGCAGGTTTGTTACATAGGTATATTGTATGATGGTGAAGTTGGGCTTGTATTGAGCCTGTCACCCAGGTGGTGGACATGGTACCCAGCGGGTGGCTTTTCAACCCTTACCGTTGTCCCTCTCTTTCCCCATTAGGAGTCCCCAGTGCCTGTTGTTCCCTCTGTTGGCCCATGTATACTGTGTTTAGCTCCTTTATTACTAAGAACATTCAGTATCCAGTTTTCTGTTTCTGTGAAAACTCACTTAGAAATATGGTCTCTAGCCACATGCATGTTGCTGCAAAGGAAGTGTGTTTCAAAGGAAACCTGAAAGTTGATGTTTTAAGAAACTGCATTATGGTGGTCAGGCAGCTTTGAGAGGTAAAGACTATTGTCCTTACTTCCTGCAAAATAATTTTTAGTGAACAACATATTCTAATTAGGAATCCTCATTGTTTTTTCATAACAAATGTCTGTATAAATATATATATTCATACCCACTTTCCATTTGCAAAGAAATTAAAGCTACTATGAACTTGTGGCCCAAACTTTTAAGAAAACACTGCGTATGTGGCTGACATTACATCTCTGCTCGACAACGCTGCTCGGGACATGGGTTATTATGCCTAATGTGTTTGCTGACCCATTTGTCCTCATCCTCAACCTAAAAGCTTTATATATTTTGGCATATAGTAGATTTCTCTCACCACAATATTAAAAACTCTAAGAAATATACGTAGTATTTTTATTATATTCATAAAGAAGTTTTAATTCATGAAAAACTTCACAGGACCTGTATTTTAGAGGAAATCATCTTCATGCACGGACACATGAATTTCATACTCTCCTCCTTCCTGTATGGTACAAAGGCTGATTTACTTATCCAAAATGGGCGCAAACATCATTGATTTTTTTTTTGCTTTGTTTTCAACATTTAACGAGTCCCTTCTGCCTGATGCTTGTTCCAAGCATTTGCTTATATTAATTCATTAAATACTCAAAATTTTAAAATGGGTACTGTCACCAGTCTCATTTTATGGAGAGGAAAGTGGAGGTATTAAGAGGTTCAGTAACTTGTCCACAGTCACGTAACCAAGAATGAAATGTCCCTGGAACTCAGACCCAGGTAGGCAGTCTATTTGTACAGCCTCTGCTTCTTCCGTTGTGCATTACCCCCTTTCCTCCATGACAGTTTTTCACTTTGCAGAATACAAAACAGAATGATTTAAATTAAAATTCAGTGATTACATGTGTAGGTTTGAAAAGTCTGGATGCTGTACCTTTCTCAGTACCCTTAGTAATATAAAGCTTTTCTTTTCTTTTCTTATTTTTTTTTTTTTTTTGAGTTGGAGTCTCACTCTGTCACCTAGACTGGAGTGCAGCGGCCGCTCCCAGCCACCGCAGCCTCGACCTGCTGGGCTCTGGAGATCCTTTTGCCTCAGCCTTCCAAGTAGCTGGAACTACAGGCTGCGCTACCACGCCTGGCTAATTTTTTTATTTATTGTAGAGATGAGGTCTCACCAAGTTTCCCAGGTGGGTCTCGTACCCGCGGGCTCAGGCAATCCACTCACCTCAGCCTCCCAAGGCGCGGGATTACAGGCTGATACACCGAGCCTGACTAAAGCCTTTCTTTGGCATTATTATGTAGATGTATTTCAGTGTCACCAAGTCATTCCCTTGGCATCATTAGGTCTAATGGTTCAGCAGAATTCACATGCTATGCGCTTTCTAATCAAAGACAGCTGTTGTTATTTAGGTCCTAAATAAAAAAAAGAAACTTTTTTGTTTAACAAAAACACATCTTGTTGAGAACCCAGAGCCAATTTCATGAGCATTAAAATATCAGAAATCCTTTTAATGATTATAAAGGTGATGCTGGCAGACCCTCTCCTGCATCAGGGTTGGATGGGTGATACTACTGTATATATCTGTCATCATGGCATATTTGTGCAATAAAATTAAAATCTTGGTCAGGAATCAGATAGAAGTTTAATATTTTTTACTCACTCTTCTCTGTTATTGCTTATCATCCTTGAAGATATATTTTTTGGCATCCTGAAAACAAGGAATCTGGTTCCTATTACTTTTGGCTATATAAATACACCCTGTTTATATTAAAATGATAGGCAAATATACTTAAAGTTGAAAAACATGGCCACAGAAAACATTTTTCTTCTCTCATTATTAAACATGCCGGTACATTTTTGTTTTCACTAAACTTTTGCCCATGGTCAGAAGAACCTTCCTCACATTTTAACGTTTTCAAAGATTTCTTTCATGTGGCCTCAACATATTTTATTGTAGATATTACTGTGATTATAAAAATACCAAAGTAAATATTTTGCAAGCATGTAATACTGTAATATATGCTTTAGTATCTGTGGCTATTGTAACCCAATTAGAAAATATTTATAGATATTTCAATGCCTTTCCCTACAAAACAATTAGCTTTCAAGGCAGCACAATGAAGTGAAAAGAGAAGCCAAGAAAATATGGATTTGAGTCCTGACTTTACCATTTACTAGCTGTGTGACTTTGAGCATAGCTTTTAACTACGTTGACTTTCAGTTTCTTTATATTCGTAAGGGTTAGTAATAACTACTTCCCAGATGTGAAACATACAGAATTACCACATATTATAAACCTCACAAAGTGGATAAGCAATAAATATTATCCCTCCATTCCCCCATCACCTTTCTATTTGACCAAGTAACTAATTAAGTTAAAGGCAATTTATTTGTGTTTAAATATCCATTCACAGAAAACTACATATAAACCATACTGACAAACATACCACTCTATTTTTAAAAAACAAATTTACTCTTCATATAGATTTATAATGTTTACATTCTTTCTTGTACATCTTTTGGATGGTTTCATATTTTTGGAAGGCATTCATAGAACTGCAGATTTTACATAATAAGTTCCTAGCAGATAAGAACCATTTGTGTAAAAGATTTTAATTTTAAAGAATAAATCATAACATTGATGAATCAATTAATATTTTTTTCTAATCTTGAGTTTCTGTGAATGATTCCCTAACTACTATGATTAAATTATAATTTAGAAAATTATATTTACAATGTAAATAACAGATGAATTTCTCTGATTGTAGCAGATGCTGTTGGTGCCCTGCAAGTCATCTCCTGGGCTGCTCCTATTTTAGTCATACCCACCTCAAGCAAGTGTTCCACCTGTGCTTTCTGCCTGCCAACCTAAGAAAGTAACTGGAGCCTACTTGGCCTGTGCACATGCTAGGTCTGAAGGTATAGGGGTGTTATCAACCACCCTCTGCCCATGTCTTCAACCAAAAGGAAGTGGGAATTCCAGTTTCTATGCTTCCTAAGGATATAATGCATTTTGTACCCTACTCAGAGATTCTTGTGGCGTCAAGCCCCTGCTGCATACAGCAGCAGTGAACTAAATCCACTATCCTATTGGGTTTTCCTCCTTCCCTGCTTCACTGCCTGCTCCCTTACTCCTACTTCCCAGAATCACCTCTCAAATAAACCCATCACACACAAGTCCTTGTCTCAGGTTCTACTCTTGTAGAAACACAATCTAAGACAATTACTTGCAGCTCACATCTTAAAATTCTTAATGGGTTCCTTTTCCCCTCAGGATAGAGCCCAAACTTTTTAGCAAGGTAACCAAGAAAGATTCTTCACAATCTACCTATGCTTAATTTCCTACTGGCTTTCCTACATTCCTCCTAACATCTGGCAGTACTCAACAACTTGCCATTTTAAATTACAGTATGTCCTCAAATGCCTTTGTATTTTTATAGATGCTTTTCCCGGCCCAGAAAAATCCTTCCTCCCTCATTTGTCCTTCCATCCTCGGTTCACTAGTACCACCCCCACCAACAGCCATACCAGAAGTCAATGACCCTGAATGAGGTTGCCAAATTTATTAAAGTACACTAAATTTGAATTTCAGATAAAAGTATAAGTGTATCCCATACATTACATGAGATATACTTTAAAGTGTATTCATTGTTTTGAAGTTTATATTTAACTGAGCACTTTGTAGTCTATTTGGCAACCATTACTGGCAGCCTAGGAACCATGGGGATATTCATGTAAGAAAGAGATGTACAGCTCTAGGTGTTCAGTCTCTTACTTGGAGCCTTTGAAATAAAGGGCTTCTGGGAGATCACAGTTAAAGCCATCTGGCTGGTAGAGGAGAACTAAGAATTACTATTGGATAGTTGTTTCTAAATCATATAAAAATACTCAAACTACTGACCTGAGAAGTAACTGCTGTGCTAATTCTCCTCCAAATAAACTATGAACTCCTTAACTGCACATTGTGTGCTGCATTCATTTCATATCACCACCATTAAGTACAGTGCTTTGTACGTGGTATTATGAGCATATATAAATAAAGTACATATTTACTATATAACATATGTTAATATTTATATAAATCCATTTATATATAATAAATGCATAATGCCGTGGAAGAGGAGATTTATAATGTGAAAGTGTTGCTTTTTGGTAAGTTATCTACTTTACAAGAGTTATTTGTTAGTGCTTAGTGTCAGGATTCAACTTTTTGTAGTTATTAATGTCCATATTATCTCCTATTTCAAAATGTTCATTTCTAGAATTATAAGGTAACTATTTCAAGACAATTGCCACATTTTTCTTTTGTCTGCTTCCAATATAATTAAATTAATATTTTAAAATACCTGTAGTCCCAGCTACTCAGAAAACTGAAGTGGGAGCTTCATTTGAGCCCAAGAGTTTGAGTTCAGCCTGGGGAACATAGTGAGACACCATCTTGAAAGAATGAATGAAAGAATGAAAAGAAGTAAGGAAGGAATAAACTTGACTCTCTGTCTGAATTTTTACTATAATGCGCAAAATCACCTGTGTACCTCATTATTTTTCTGTCATGGATTTATGAATGGACTTAAAAAATTCTTTATTTTGTAAAAATATTCCAGGTAGTTGAACAAAAACATCACAAAATTATTTTTCCAAAACAATTAACAAAGTTATGAACATGCTATATCTATATGTGTAATTACTAATTCAATGGATAATTCACATAAAAGTAGAAGTATTAGTCACCTCTTTTCAATAGTCCTTTATAAAGACATTACACAAATGTACTATACTGTCTTTTGGGAAATTATATTAGTTTTTTTCAAGATTTTCAAAAACAAATCCCCGGGATGTTCAAAACTGGACTAGGGTTATGAAGAATAGGTTTTTATTTTGAGATCAGTCCCAGATATCACTTCACTTCTCAGATCAGTTTCTCTTTGTTCTAGAAATAAATTATACATATAATTTAACAAAACACAAAAAACATCTAGATGAGTTAAGATCACACTTCAGGGAAGCAGATGCCCAGGTGATTGAAAGAAAGATGGGACATTAAACGTTTTACTTCATTAGTGTTTTTACTGTTGAACACCAAATTCTCATTTAGAAAGTTTTTATTTATCAAATGGTAAGAACAATTAAAACTAATTATTCTCTTTAATTTTAAATGCAAAAAGTGTTACTTAAATGGGCTACTATTAAATAGCTAATTGATTGTGGTCATGTTAATGAGTAAAATTTAAACCACAAAAGAATAAAAGAGAATATTCTTTACCCATAGATTTGCACCCCTCAGTTCCCAGAAAACTTTGAGTCACACACAATTTCAAAATTTTGATTAGAATCTGAAAGAATTCTCTCAAAATGATTTCTCCAAATTTTACCTATTTGGATTTGATCATGCTCCCTATTAAAATCATTAAAATCTGATTCCTCTGTTAACGGGACATAGGATATTGTATCAGTTAAATCATAATAGTGAATCCTGGAATCAAAGTTAGAGTAATATTTCAAATCCATCATTAGTGCTTCAAATAACAAAAGCTGACATTTTGTGCTCATTTGCAGTCAGCAGGAATTTGGCAGGAAGATATCAAGTAGAGGGTTTCAGAAATTTTTCACAGAACTGATGGGATGTCTGTATGGTATTTTTCTCTGGTGAAGAGCAAACTTTTGTAACCAGTGTGAATAACAAGATTAAAGCAATATGTGCCTGTTCAGACCACTCTTCTGCACCTATAAAAACTACATTTATCCAGGACTGCCCTCTATATAGCTAAGTGGGCAGACATACCTGTGGCATTTATGTAGGTTTTATTACTACATTTTTCTCACACTTGATTTTCTGTGTTAGATAACTTGGCAAGTGGGCAAATCATTTCTCACTACACAAAACCCCCTTTTTATACTTGATGGTCTCTTCAGGAAATGGAAGGAAGAGACCTAACAAGAGCATGGCAGTCAGCTCCTTTTTCTTGTAATGATATATACACATAAAAGCTAATCTTCTATAAATAAAATAAAATGTCAAACTATTTTTACATAACAAATGTTTACTGATTCCCTATTATAGAGGAAGCATCTTCCTAGACGATTAGAATATAGTTGTAAGAAAAACAGTCTCTTTTCTTACTTAGCTTAGGTGCTAATAGGAAGCAATTAAATGAAGTAACAAACATGTCAGGTTGTGAGAAGCATCCTGAAAAAGAAGAATAAAGAATAAGATAGGGAGAGATGATAGAGAATGACCAGATAATAGTCAGCAAGGTCTCTTTGATAGGCTGGCATGTGAAGAAGTGAGTATTATAGCTCCAAGAGGAAAACACATTCCTGACTTCCTGACAGAGCTACTACAAAGGTCCTGTGGCAGAAATGTGCTCAATTTGTTTGAAAAATTGCCAATGTGACTGTTTGCGGGTTACGTGTGGGACAGGAGAAAGTAAGAAGTTAAGTCAAAGAGGTAGTGGATAGTCAGATTATGCGGGGGAACAACCCCTGCAGGTTTTGGGGAGTCCCTGGAAAGATGTGGTGGCGTCAGAAAAACTGGAAGGGATGGATAATAAAAGAAAGAAAGAGACTGGACTCTGTCTAGTACAGAAGCCGATTCTGTAGGAGGGATAGATATTAAAAGAAAGAAAGATGAGGGATAGATATAAAGAGAAAGAAAGAAAATGGACAACTGTTCAATGGATTCAGCAGAAGCCATTTAATGGGACAAACTATAAGTCTTTTATCCCAAATTTTCACAGGTTAAATCACAAGACTTTCACAGGATCACAAAGCCAGGTGGATGAGGGGCATCCCCCACCTACCAGGCATTTTCCCAAACATGAGGAAGGACAATCCTAAAATTATCTCACTCTTCCTTATGCTTGGTTAATGTTCCTCAAAAGCAATACAACAATTCTAACATAATAATATTCTAATAATCAATAACTTCTAAAGCTTATGTATACACAATACCTAATGACTAACTTAAATCCTAATATCTTTCTATTCTGTGCTAATTCTACCTACACTGTAGAAACTCTTAATTATAGCTCAAACTAGTTCCTAAAGAATGTGGCCCAGTCCAAAGATCAAGCTGGGCCGTTTCTAGAAATAATTGATTACAATCTCTTAACAAAATGGCTATTCTAAAATCCTATATATCTATCTTAATTTCTATAAAAGTTTCTAATTCCTAATGCTAATATCTAAAGCTGATCATCAGCAATAAAGCTTCTAAAAATAAAACTCAAATATAAATTGTAAATTGTTCTAAGGCCAAAACCACAATAGTAGAAAATGGGAACAATGAAATTTCTAAAGTTAACTGTATTCTTATTATACCTCAAAATATCATGTTTGATCATGCTTGAACTAACATAATTCACTGACATAGCATAACCTATTCTACAATACTTTATATGAATAAAATAAATTCAATTTCTATAATAAGTAGAAAAACCCTACACTAATTGAAGCTAAAAACCGGTTTAAAAGAATGCAGCCTAGTCCAAAGTATATGCTGGGCCCTTAGGAATGTGGCCCAGTCCAAAGTTCGTGCTGGGCCATTTCTGGTAACTCTAGATAATCATCTATACCTTCTAAAGCTGAAAACAGCTCTCCATATGTATACACTAATTCTACAAATATACTTTTAAATCTTATAAAGAAGCTTGTACCAAATGGAAGACTCCCAAATGTGACCTGAGTTTGAATTCTATCTAATACCTAAGCCAAAATCGCAGTTCATGGGAAAGAGGAACAATGAGTTTCTAGAGTTAGCCATGCCTGTCACAGTCACAAAGCCTTCAGCTTAGGTCAGCAGAGTTCCTTTTGGCTAAATAGAAAAAGGTAGAAGGGAATGGGGCTAATAGCTCCCAAACACATCCTAGTGGTCTCGGGGTCCACGGCCCACCTTGATCCCTAACGTTCAAGTGGGCCTCTGGGGCTGGCTCCCAACAAGATTTTAGAGGAATATGTAAGAACTTAGCATATTACCAGGGACAGTTGGAAACAACAGGGGTGTTCAGCACAGAAAAGTCAAGCTCTAAATTGTCATTTCAAAGATTTGCTTTGTCTATTATGAGAAGAATAGACTATAAAAATGTAAGTGTGGAAGTTAAGAGACAGTCATTCAGAGGAACAGGGCTATAGGTTGGATCAAGGTAGAAAGTGAGAGAAAAGATGAATCAAAAATGACTTCAAGGTGTTTTTTGTTTTTTTGAATTGGTGTCTCACTCCATTGTCCATGATGGACAACCCCAGCATCAACCTGCTGGGTTCAGGCGTTCCTTCCACCTCGGCCTTCCAAGTAGCTGGAACTACAGGTGCCCACTACCACACCCGGCTAATTTTTGATTTATTGTAGAGACGAGGTCTTTTCAAGTTGCCCAGGTTGGTCTTGAACCCACAGGCTCAGGCAATCCATTCACCTCGACCTCCCAAAGTGCTGGGATTATAGGCTGAGCCACTGAGCCCAGCCATTAAGGTATCTGAGGTGAGTAAATGTCAAAGTACAATTGTAATATATTAAGATGGAGAAGACTGGTAACAAATTTGGAGAGAGCAATCAAGAGTTGGATTTTATACATGCTAAATTAAAGCTGTCTTTTAGATATTCATGAGGAGATGTCAAACTGGTAGTAGATATGTGGGTTTACTAACTGAAGGAGCTGTTAAGTCTGGAGAGGTGCATGAAGGGTGTGTGAAGATGTGGGCCTGGATAAAATCATTAGGGAGTGAGTGTAGATAGAGGAAAAAAAGCTATGAGGATTGAACCTAGAAGCAACCAACATATAGAGGCTGGGGAGATAAAATAGATCAAAGAACCAAGAAATAATGGAACAGTAAAGTGATCAGAGTACCAAAAGAGAGAAGAGTCTTGAAGTTCAACTGGAGAAAACATTTCAAGAAGGAAAAAGTATTCAACTATAATAAATATGACTGAGAGATTAAATAAAAGTAAAACAAAAAATGCCTTTTGGATTTGGGAACATTATTGCCATTAGTGACCTTAACCAGTGCACTTACTATGGAATGGGTAGGTGGGCTGTAGTGTTAGCAAACTTTTCAAAACTGTCAATCTGAGGGGAGAAGGAAAAGAAAGCTCTGAGATTTGAAATGTTTTCCAACATGGCCTTACTGAATTCAGAATTGGAAGATGATGTGACAATTGGCTCTTGAAAACAAGAGAAAACTGGTACAAATAAAAAAAATTGATTAAAATATACATGCAACAAAGTAAAAATAAATTATTTATTATTTTAAAATATAATGGAAAGGTATATAATATCTGTCTAGAAAATGTATGTCCTTAGCATAGTCACAAGGTCCTGCCATATTAAATATGGATTTAATATTTGGTAGCACACTTTTCTAAATAGCATTATTAACATGACTTTACATATTTTCAAGGTTTCAAGGAGGAAAAAAATTATTCTCTAGATTTAACCATGGATATATATAACTTGATATCTATTTATTTACATTTGTGCAATATACTGAGATTGTTATTCCCTATTCTTGTTCTGGGTATGTTAGTGCTTAAAAAGAACATGCATTAAAGTGTACAACTAATGAACTTATAGATGAAAACATCCGTTTGATACCTTCATTGGCAAATAACTTTAAAAAGTATACTGGTGATGTGTCCTTTACAGAAAAAAACTCAATAAGAATAAACAAAATAGCATGTAATTGCATATGTAGTGTACAGAGTATTAGAACTCAGAGTACAGAAATAACCACTGGAAAATAAGTAAGAAAAAGGTAAACAGCTAACAAAATAAAAGGTGGGCTAACTAAACAGGAATTTCATAGGAAAGAAAGCTTGAAGGCCTATAAATATAAAAAGATCTAATTAGTAATCAGAGAAATACAAATTAGAACAGCAATGAGACACAGTTCCACACTCACCTAATTGGCAAAACTTAACAACAACAGCAACAAGGATATTGTCAAGGATGTAGAACAAGAGAAATTCTGATCAGGAGTATAAATTGATATAATCAAATTACAAAGCTGATAGGCATTAATCAATAAAGTTGAACATGCACACAACTTACAATCTAGCATTTAGTATTCTCTGAAGAAATGTCCACATATATATACTACAAAACTTCTATGATATCTTAAAGTATTTTTGTAATACCAAAAAAGAAAGAGAAAGTCACAGAATATATAAAGAAATGGAGGAAAATTCATTTGATTGAATACTACTTGCACTGAAGACAAACAAGCTTAATGCTATATGCATCAACTTAGATGAATCTCAAAAATGTAGTATTAGGTAAAGAAATGAATATGATTTTTATATATATATATACCTTAATGAATATATATGATATATAGTATGAATGAATATATTCTTAACAGTGAATATATATTAAATATATGCAGCATGAATCTATATAATATTATTATATACAGTATAATGAATATATATACAGCATAATGAATATTATATTCAATGTATAATATTATTGTATATATAACAAAAATGAACTGGAGGAAGAAGAAATAGTAGATTGACTTAGTTAAGCAGCTTTATCAGTAATCTAGATAGACAATATAGACATGGGTTGCATTGGCAAGAATGGGAGCAGAGAGGAAAAAATGCAAAAGACAATAGAAAATATAAAGCAATCAAACCTGCTGGCTGCTGAACAATGGACAGAAGAGAGGATGTCTCCACACTGTGAAGCCTAGTCGATGTTAAAAGGTATCAGAGTTAGAGAGTAAATGACATAAAAGCAGGCAGAAATAAAACTTCCCTTATTTAGGAGCAATGCCAGAATTAGAAATTAGTATTTGAGTTATCTGATTATTGTGATAACTGGCTATGCAATAGTTGATACATTCTCCTAGGGAAAGAGTGTAAAATGACAGCCTGGAGAATTAGGAAAAAAGGAGGAAGTTAAACAAAGGAAATCCTGTCCTCCTCCAATTTACTCTTCAACATTGACACCAGAGTAATATTTCTAAACCACAGAATTGATCATCTGACCTCCCCTGTCCTAAACTCTTTATAGTTTCATGAATTCCAAAATGCTATAGCCTGCCACAAGATGCTATTTATGTTCTAATGGTATGTCCTGTGACTACCACCTAGCAAACCTATCTGACAACCACATTGAAGCCTTGCCACCTTCTCTTACTGTTGCTTGACCTTGACCCTGTAATTGCTCTTCCTCCTGCCTGGATAAAACCTGATCATTACACCAGAACCAGCATCTCCTCCTCTTAGAAGCCTTCCCTCACTTATTTAAGTTAATCAAAGGCCCATCTTTTCTACTTCATGGGTGTCTTTTCAGAGCTTTATGATGCATTTAACCTAACACACTATTCTATAATTGTTTCATTTTTGTATCCTGTTGAAGACAGGATTAACTTTCATTTCTGTATCCACATGCTTAGCTATAAGTGCACCAACTAGGCCTTTAATAAATGTTTCCTAAATAAATGAGTGGATGATTAGGCAAGGCAATAATAAATGAAACAGTCAAAGAAGGTGTCAGAAAACTATATCAGGGAGGTTTTGGAATGGAGGTGAATGGTTCATAATATGTTACACTCTGGCAATAGGAAATGGGAATGGAAAAAATGCCTTTTTAATAAAATGAGGCGATCAGAGGCACAGGTCCCAAGCGGGCTTCAGCCCCATAAAACCACCACCTCCAAGGAGATCTTAGCAGCATGGTCCATGTGTTAGAACTCATTGCTTCAGACGGCTGCCGGCCATAGCTCCAGGCCCCTGGAAGTAATGCCTGACATTCTGGAACTAGTGTCCATGCTCCAGAAGCAATTTCTCAGGTGTGTGTTTCTTGTGAGCCAAGTGCCCCAGGTCATGAGCAGAATGTTTGTTTGTCACCGTGGGTCTGATGAAAAGCCACAGTCAAAATGCTATGACTGTGTGAGGATGGGCTTTGTGATGGGTTGCACCATGGATATGGAGGCTCTTTGTGTACTTTTCCGGTCTCAGGATCAGAATGCTCAGTTGGGAGCTGATGCATGCCATTGAGAAAACTGTGGTGCAAACTGGCAGCACCTGTTGCACATCCATGGCCAGGTGGATGGGCATCTGATGGCAACTACGTCCATGGTTGTGGGCTATATCTATACTCTCCCATAAATCCCAGCTTAGTTACTGTAATCAACAAAGTATTTGAGTAGCCTGAAAACAAAGCAACACAACAATGAAAATAATGAAGACGTTAATGGTGTGCTCTGGTTCAGCAGGTGGTTTGGGCAGAACTACATGATGGTTGAGAGGGAAGTATGGTCTAACCACTGAGGATTATGTGAAAAATGGAGGCATCTTGTGATTAATTCCAGGTAAGAAAGTCCAATGACCAAAAGCATCAGGAGGTCATGCAGACACTTTTAGGAGAGTGTGAACGCAGGCATGCATGGAGGGACTCAGTGGTGGAGGGTAAACTAAGAAGGAACTGTTAAAGAGTAAGAGCTCCCTGGGGACTGGAAAGTGGTCTTGTGTCAGTAGAACTGGCAGGGTCCTATTCGCAGAAGAAAGATGGGATAATAATTTTAGAATGAAGGTTCCGGAAAGATGGCGATGGCATAGGCAGGACTGTGAGATTCTCCAAAAGTGAGTTCCCAAAAAGGCTCTTACTTTCCTTCCCCCATCTCCCTGCCCACTGCCAGTCACACCAGTCTGAGGCCTAGAGATCCTTAATCCCACGCAAGCCTGGCTATTGTGGCCCCTCGGCTGTTGTTGCTCCATCATAGGCAGCCCCAGGCCCTGACCGTGTGGAGATCCCAGTTCCCTCCCCAGCTACAACCTCTCACCTGGCCCCAACCCCAAGCCACCAGCCGCTGCCTGTGGAGGCCCTTGGATACTACCTTGTGGAGATCTGGGTTCTCTTACTGGCTACACTGATCTGCCCAGCACTCAGCCACTGCCAGCTCCCTCCCTGACTGGGTGCCCAGCCCAGCAGCCTGCTGCTCACTCCTCAGAGTTCCAGCTCCCTGTCCTGGGTTCTGGGCCCTCACCCAACCCTATTTCAAGCCATTCTCACCCAGGGAGGCTCTAGGCGCCCTCCCCTTAGAGATACCAGCTCCATTCCTGGCTGAAGTGCCCTGTGCGGGGCCCAAAGCCACTGTCACCACTCACCACCCGCCCTTTGGAGCTCCAGTCCCTGCTCTGGCTGAGGCACCCAACATGAGACCCCATGGTTGTGTAAGGGAACAGTATATCTTAAGGAGATGGTGATCAGCCACTCTCAGCTCTCAGCTCCAGAAGCGGGAATTCCCAGCTCCCTCCTCCACCCCAGACCTCTGGCGGCACACCAGATCCAGCACCCAGCTGTGTCACTGATCCCTGGTGCCTGAAGCTGGAGAAACACCACCAAAGCCTGTCATAGTGGATCACCCACGGACCCAGATGAGTGGAGAGAAATGGCAGGTGGAGAGAAAGGATCAACGAAAGAGGAGCTGCCCACCTTGGCCATTTTCCAGGCAGAGATTGCATTGCCCCACCCATCTATGAGCAGCCTCCACCTTGGTTTCTAAGGCAACATTGCTAAACAGAAGAAAAAAAGACCCTCCCCTATGCTGAATCAGATACAGCAAACTCATTCTTGTTGTAGACCTCTCAGGCAGCAAGCAAAGGGAACCAACCCATGCTTGGAGTAAATCTATCTGTCTGCAATGAAAACAAAGGGGAGAGGCTAGAGATCAGAGCTGAAGAGAATTTAGACACTCAGGAAAGATTCTAGAGCTAGTCTGGCTTCTTATTTGGATTTTTGATTTTATGGTTTTGACTGTTTGTTTTACTCACTTTTGTTTGCTTTTTGATCTAGACTACCTGTTTGTGTTGGGGAAAAATGCATGAAAAGGCATGATTTTATTGAACTGTTTTTGTGTGATTATTGGTATGCTTTAGGGAATTTTGTGTGTGTGTCTGTTTTTCACTCTGTCTGGCCTTGTGTCTCTTTTTCATTGATTAGCTGGTATGTATGTCTGTTTTCCCTCTAGATCTTCTCTCTCTCTTCTTCTTGACCCCCCTTCCATTATTTTCCTTTTTCGTACCTCCTTTTGTTCCAGGGAGCAAACCTAAACCTGTCTGCACAGACAGATTGTAAGGCAGTGGGAAATGAGTTCCAGTGTGCCCATACACCTGTTGGTGGATACTGGGATCTGCAGATAGATTCTGAATCACAGCTTCCCCCTCAATTAAACCTCAAAACTGCAAAAAGTACAGCCCCCAACCCCCAGTCCAGCCTCAAAAGTGAACAAAGTCAGAGGACCCTCATAAGGAAGAAGAGGAGATTAAACAAAAGAAGTAAAAACAATCCCACCTTCCCTGAAAAACAGAATTAAAGAAGGGGAGGGAAAGGGAGAGAGAAAAATCTACACAAATGAAGAAAAACCAAAGAAGAATATGGGTCTCTTCCAGACCCCTGGGAGGGCAGACACTGAGAAAAATGACTTCAGAATGCAAACAATGAAGAGCCCCAAGAATGACTGGTCTCAAACTATAAACCTAGATATCAAGACATTAATGGAGAGATTAAAAAGAATTGAGGAGAGAAAAGAAGAAACTAGGAAGGAGTTGAACTGAGATAACAGCAGTAAAGAATACTGTGAATGAAATAAATAACAAACTGATAAGCATGGAAAGCAGAATTAGCCAAGCAGAAGAAAGAATCTCAAAGCTTGAGGACCAAAATATAGAACTAACCCAAACTGTCAAAAACATAGAAAAGAAGCTTAAAAAGACAGAATAAAACCTTCAAGAGATGAGCGATTACTTCAAGAGACTGAACCTAAGAGTAATTGGACTTTCTGAAATAGAAAGAGAGACAGAGGCTACCCTGGAACAAACATTCCATGATATTATCGAAGAAAACTTCCCTCATCTCATCAGTGATGTGAAAATTCAAACACACGAGATTCAGAGAACCCCTGCAAGACAACAAATGAGAAGACCAACACCCAGACACATAATAATTCACCTAAACAAAGTAGGTATAAAAGAAAAAATCCTAAAGGCAGCAAGAGATAAAGTCCAGATCACCTACCATGGAAGACCAATTAGAATAGTAGCAGATTTATCTACAGAAACCTAGGAGAGCTTTGAGTCCTATATTCAAAGTTCTAAAAGATAAACAATTTCAACAAAGAATAACCTACCCAGCCAAGTTAAGCTTCATCAGTGAGGGAGAATTGAAATCTTTCCCAGATATCCAATCCCTAAGGACTTACGCTGCCACCAGACCACCTCTACAAGAAACACTTAAGAAAGTACTAAACACAGAAGAAAAGGAAAAAAGAACAATGTTCTTCACAAGAGTACAGGAAAAAGAATAAAATACACATGAACCAACCCCAAAACCAAAAGAAAGACAAAAAAACAAGTGGAAGAACAACAACTCTATAAGAACTCTATGATAGGGATGAACTCTCACATTTCAATAACTAGCCTGAATGTGAATGGACTAAATGCACCACTGAAAAGACATAGAATGGCAAAATGGATAAAATATCACCAGGCAACAATATATTGCCTTCAAGAGACCCATCTCACTAGAAGGGACGTTCATAGACTCAAAGAAAGAGGATGGGAAACAAATTTTCAGGTGAACAGAACACAAAAGAAAGGAGAAGTCGCGATCCTAATTCAGACAAAATATCATTTAAGCTATCAAAAATTTAAAAAGATACAGAAGGCCACTACATAATGATAAAAAGTTCATTCTATCAACAGGAAATATCTATCCTAAACATATGTGCACCCAACATAGGAGTGCCAACTTTCATAAAGCAGCTTCTAGGAAAACTCAAAAAAGATATTGATTCTAACACTATCATAGCTGGGGACTTTAATACCCCACACATAACCCTAGACAGATCATCAGGACAAAAAATCAGCAATGAGATCTGGAACCTCAATGTGACTCTTGACCAAATAGACTTAATTGATACCTACAGAACACTCCACCCAATGACCACAGAATATACATTCTACTCATCACCTCATGGAACGTACTCTAAGATCGACCGCATACTTGGTCATAAATCAAGCATAAACAAATTTCAAAAGATTGAAATTTTGTCATGCACCTTCTCAGACCACAGTGGAATAAAAATAAACATCAACACCAACAAACTTTCCCCCAAACCCACAAAGACGTGAACACTAAATAGCATGATGCTAAACAACTCTGGGTCAATGATGAAATCAAAACAGAGATTAAAAGATACCTGGAAACAAATGAAAATGAAGAAACATCTTACCAAAATCTCTGGGATGCCATGAAAGCTGTAGTAAGAGGGGAGTTCATAACTCTATAAATGCACATGAAGAAAATGGAAGGATAAAAAATTAACAGCCTAACAAGTCACCTTAGGAATCTGGAAAACAAGACCACCAAAACCCTAACTTCAGCAGAAGAATCCAGATCACCAAAATAAAAGCCCAATTCCAGGACATAGAAGACAAAAAGATAATACAAAAAATCAATGAAACAATAAGCTGGCTCTTTGAAAGGATAAACAAGATCGATGGTCCACTAGCTAGACTGACCAAGAAAAAAAGAGAAAAAGCCCAAATAAATACAATCAGACACACAAAAGATAAAATCACATCTGACCCTGAAGAAATACAAAAGATCATTAGAGACTACTATGTACACTTGTATGGAAACAAACTTGAAAACCTTAAGGAAATGGAAGACTTTCTGATATCACACAACCTGCCTATATTGAAACAAGGAGAAATCAAGACCCTAAATGGACCAATAACAATCAAGAAAATTGACTATGTAATAAGAAAACTACCTACAATAAAAGCCCTGGACCGGATGACTTTCCAGCAGAATTCCATAAGACATTTAAGGAGGAACTGATACCAATCCTATTGGAAGTATTTCAGGTGACTGAGAAAGATGGAATCCTCCCCAAATCATTTTATGAAGCTAACATCACATTGATACCCAAGCCAGGTAAAGACCCAACAAAGAAAGAGAACTACAGGCCAATATCTTTGAAGAACATAGATGCCAAAATTCTCAACAAGATCCTAGCAAACCATATTCAACAACACGTCTCAAAAATAATCCATCATGACCAAGTAGGCTTCATTCCTGGGATGCAAACCTGGTTCAACATTCGCAAGACAATAAATGTAATTAAATACATCAACAGACGTCAGAACAAACACCACATGATTATATCATTAGATACAGAAAAAGCTTTTGATAAAATCCAGCACCGCTTCTTGATAGAAACCCTCGAACATCTAGGCATACATGGAGCATACCTCAAAACAGTAAAAGCCATCTATGAGAAACCCACAGCTAGCATACTCCTAAACAGACAAAAATTGGAACCATTTCCCCTGAAAACTGGAAGAAGACAAGGATACCCACTCTCTCCCCTCCTGTTCAATATAGTATTGGAAGTCCTGGCTAGAGCAATCAGAAAAGAGAAGGCAATCAGGCATATCCAAATAGGAAAAGAGGAAGTCAAGTTATCTTTCTTTGCAGACAGCATGATTTTATACCTTGAAAACCCAAGAGAATCTGTCAAAAGCCTCCTTGCACTGATAAAGGACTTTGGCAAAGTCTCAGGGAATAAAATAAATGTGCAAAAGATAATCGCATTTCTTTACACCAATAACAAACAAACAGAAACCCAAATATGAAGTGCAATCCCATGCACAATAGCCACAAAAAAATGAAATACCTTGGCATCTTCCCAACCAGGGATGTGAAAGACATTTACAATGAAAACTATAAAACACTGCTCAAAGAAATCAAAGACGACACAAACTTGTGGAAAAATGTCCCATACTCATGGATTGGCAGAATCAACATTGTGAATATGACCATCTTACCTAAGGCAATCTACAGATGTGATGCAATACCCATCAGATTACCAGCAACATTCTTCTCAGAGCTAGAAAAAACAATACAGGAATTCATATGGAAACACAAAAGACCAAGAATAGCTAGAACAATTCTCAGCAAAAAAACCAAAAAACAAAAAACAAAGCAGGTGGTATCACATTACCAGACTTCAAACTTTACTATAAAGCTACAATCATCAAAACAGCTTGGTATTGGTACAGGAACAGGCATATAGGCCAATGGAATAGTATTGAGATTCCAGAAGCAAAACCTCAATTTCTCAACCAACTCATCTTCGACAAAGCCTCCACCACCTACCACTGGGGAGAGGAGAACCTATTCAGAAAATGATGTTGAAAAAACTGGCTGATCACATGCAGAAGACTCAAACAAGATCCCTATCTATCTTCATACACAAAAATCAACTCTAAATGGTTCAAGACCTAAATGTAAAATCTCAAACCATAAGAACCTTAGAAAATGCAAGACACACCTTTATGGAAATTGGAACTGGCATTCAATTCCTGAACAAAACCCAAAACGCACGGGCCATAAGAGATAAGATAGACAAGTGGGACATCATTAAACTGACAAGTTTCTGCAAAGCCAAAGACACCATCAAGAGAGCAAAGAGACAGCCCACAGACTGGGAAATAGTATTTACCAACTCCATGTCTGACAAAGGTCTAACATCTTGGATTTACAAGGAACTCAAACGTGCTGAAAAGAAAAAAACAAACAACCCCATTACAAAGTGGGCAAAAGATATGAACAGACACTTCACAAAAGAAGACATACAAGCGGCCAACAGACATATGAAGAAATGTTCAACCTCACTAATCATCAAGGAGATGCAAATTAAAACTACAATGAGATACCACCTAACTCCAGTCAGAATGGTCATTATCAATAACTCAAAAAATAACAGATGCTGGAGAGGATATGGTAAAAATGGAACACTTCTACACTGTTGTTGGGAGTGTAAACTAGTGCAACCTCTGTGGAAAGCAGTGTGGCAATTCCTAAAAGTTCTAAATATCAACCTCCCATATGACCCCTACTGAGAATATACCCTGAAGAACTCAAATCACTCTATAAAAAAGATATCTGCACATGTATGTTTATTGAAGCATTGTTCACATTAGTAAGAAGCTGAAACCAACTTTGCTGTCCATCAAAAGAGGACTGAATTTTAAAAATGTGGTACATATACACGATGGAATACTATGCAGTCACAAAAAAGAACAAAATCATGAATTTCGCAGCAACCTGGATAATACTGAGTGATCTCCCACAGAAACAAAGATCTGAGTAGCACATGTTCTCACTCATAAGTGAACCTTGAACATCTATCATAATACTATAAGGAAAGGATTGACAGTGGCAGGAAACTATGGGTGGGGGGTCAGGGAGGGGAAGGGAGGTGGGATTAATGGTACTCAATATCTGTCTGGGGTTGGGGGCACGCCCCTTATCAACAAGGGTGCCTGAATGATGCATATTTGTATACCCAACCCTTAACTGTACCCCATAATTTTAAAATAAAAAATATGTTTAAAAAATAATAATAATTATAGAACTATTCTTAGGGTTATGTGGAGAGGAGGATGAAGGCCTTCAAAATCAAGAGATGGAATTCTCTTCAGAATGGTGTCAAGTTGGGAACACTTGCATTGGGATATGTGCTTGAGTATGAATGGTGGAGAAGAAAAGACTTTAAGAAATGGTGATCTGAGAAATGCGTTGTCAATTTCCTATTGTCTGGGTGGTTCCACAATATTACCACAGTTCCAGGGCTGGAAAGCAAGTGTTCACAGCTAATAAGAATAAACTGCCCAACCTTCCATTTGCTCCCATTTCCAAAGTAATGTACTAATGGAATTCTGTATTTCCCAAAGTTGGTTTGCAGAAGGTACTCAGCACTTAGTGCAGACACCTTTCTTTGTTTTAGGGTTTAAAATCTTTCTAGTTGTCCATCAGCACAAACATAAAACATCTGTCTTCATTGTTCTGCCCCCAACATGCACAAAATATCACACTGACTTTTATGTTATAATATTGATGTCTTAAAATTCAGTTACCTTTTATACATTTACTCATGTTACTTAGTTTTCATTTCTGTATGTTAAAACAGGTGAATGTTGGACTCTAAGTAGTGATTTTGATGAAAATAGTAAAATGTTGTTTATAAATATTTTTAACATGCCACCCTCAATACTCCGTCTTGTTCCTTTGTGGTTTTTTAAATATCTTCTTGAGATCTCAATAACTTACTTTTTGAAACAGAGATGAGTTGTACTTAACACGGTTCAAGGTTCAAAACAAACTCCCTTTTCCCAATGTCTACATCTTAATTTTGTTAATCCCTGGCACCAGACTGACTGTGTTGGAAGGTTGTCCCTTCACTTTTCAGTTGTGTAAGTTTAAGCATGACACTAACTCTTTCTAAGCCTCAGTTTCCACATTCTTTAAGTGGAGATTAGGGTTGTTCCAGCTATTGAAGTTACTGGAAAAAAGGTAGATGAGCATTATGCTGGCATGTAGAGTATTCAACAAATATGTATTAGTATTATAAAAATTATAATGCTGTTATGATTTTGAAGGCAAACTTGCTTTTAAATTTTGCATAACTTTTGAATTGGATTTAAAATAATATATATACTTCTTTCTCATTAGTTAATATAGTAGAATAATTGGTTGTGTGATATGAGGCCAAGACAATCCATTTCTGATATGTTAAAACCTCTGGAAATACTATTGGATATTATCAGAGTGTCTCAGATTGTAAAATCTATAAAATTGAGGATGCTAAGTCTTTCTTTTTTTTTTTAATGGTTATTAAGAACACATTGAAGGTATGAACTAGATGATGTCTGCCAGACTTGATGTCATTTTTTTAGTGGCTGCCAAAAAAGTGAAAGCTCTGTAATTTAGAGTGAGTGAGCTGGGAAAGAATAAGCAAACTAAAAATTGTTAGTTGACTTCAAGGATGCAGTTTGTCCCCTGGAATCAGTTCTCTCTAATATTAAGTGACTCTTAGTTGCTGCTCCAGAAATCGTGACAATGTCTTTGAATTTGGTTTCTGTAAAGAGACTGGGACTTATTAAACCCACCACAAGCCCAGATTTCTGAACCATATTAGGCATTTACAAGAGCCTTGCCCCACGAAACGTGATCTAAAGTCTGCCAAAGTGAATGGCAAAGCTGCTGCATATCAGGATATCATTAGTGGATTACTTCTATCTATAGATTATTTTCAAAGATTATATATCAAACTGTAATTTCAAGTCTATTTCGTGTGCCTGGTATTGAGAAAGCAATAAAAACTTGAGTTGCTATCAAACTCTCTAGAGAGAGCACAAAACTTAGAAAAGTATCAACAAGAAGTAACCATTAAAATACAAGTACAACCAGGCTCGGTGGCTCAGCCTGTAATCCCGCGCCTTTGGGAGGCTGAGGTGAGTGGATTGCCTGAACCCGCGGGTTCGAGACCCACCTGGGCAGCGAGACCTCATCTCTACAATAAATCAAAAAATCAGCCGGGCGTGGTAGCGCACGCCTGTAATTCCGGCTACTTAGAAGGCTGAGGCGGAAGGATCGCCGGAGCCCAGCAGGTCGAGGCTGCGGTGGCTGGGAGCGGCCACTGCACTCCAGTCTGGGCGACAGAGTGAGACTCCAACTCAAAAATAAATAAAAAATAAAATAAAATACAAGTACAATTAGAGAGATGAGTATTTGTACCCTTTATAATAAAATTAATCATAGTACAAAACCACAAACATGACTATGATATGTGTATATTATCAGAACAATTAGCCAAATGATTTTTAAAAATAAGAAAAAATCCATCGTCCAGCATCACAGGAAACAGTTTTCATACTGAAATTTATCTAACCACTGTTGTTGTTGTTTTTCTCTTGGGTCAGAATCTCACTCTGCCACCCAGGCTGAAGTGCAGTGGCAGAATCACCGCTCACCGTAGCCTCTGCCTCCTGGGTTCAAAAGCTCCTTCTGTCTCAGCTTCCCAAGTGGCTTCTAACTACTAGTTTTAACACTAGCTAGGTCTGTTACTTTAGAATATTTCAGAGTTCTCAAAGCAGTCTCCTCTGTTCTCTGAAGCGATCAAGACAATTTTTTTATACACAGAATAGATAATTTGATTTAGCATTACCATTGTTGCACTAAAAAATAATATAGCTACTTTCTACTGCTAGAGGACCGTGGGGAAGAATTTTACCAAAAGTGAGTGGTAAATTCAACTAACTGCTTTATTATTCAACTCCTTATATCTTGGAAGACTCCCTTTTAGGCAACTGTCAATTAATCACCAAATATTTATGGACTCCACTCTGTCTGTATCAAGCCCAGTCCTTAGCATTGACAGTTGCTAACATAAATAAGATAGGCATGGGTCCTGTTTCCATGGAATTTGTAATCTATGGAGGAAGAAGTGCAACATGTAAGTAATTCCAAGAAAGCTGACAATCTTACTGAAGGCTGAGTCCAGAACATCATGGGAGCATGGACCAGGTTGTAACCAATTCCCAACAAATAAAAATGGATAATACATGTAGATGAGAAGCACCTTAAAACTGATTTTATTGAATTAGTGCATAGTTTTCTTCAGTACATTGCACAAAAATATTTCAAAGCTTTAAAATTTTCATATCCAGCCACTTCTCCAAAATGATTTCAGGAAATTAATATTTCAGTTAGCAAATTAGTCTTATATATCTATAACACAAACACAAAATCTTTTGTCTTATCAATAAGCTTCAAACAAGATAAGCCAAAACAATCATTGTGACTGAATTCCAACTTTGTAGTCCTTTCAGTTAACAAAAAAGAGCAATCCATCCTTCCAAAAGGTGCATATCTCTGTGCCTTCTCACATGCCCCACAATTTTGGTTGAAGGTCTGTCTGGATGTCTGTTTCAGCAATAAATATTTTTCCTTTACCACATGACAAGCATTTAATTGACAATCTGATAAATGCTACCAACAAAAAAAGCTATCAACTCTTTCCTCCAGTGTTCTATCATCAATTATCTCACCATTCAGAATATCCATAAAATATTCAAATCGCTATGTAATAAAAAGCTGTGGATGTATGCCATTGTGAGATAGCATATGTTCAGCAGCAAATGCTCAGTGACCTAGGAAGTGCTTCTTCCTCTCATAACACATGCCTTGGACAATCTTAACAGAAGTTCTGAAGTGGTAACCAAAACACACTTCCTTCCACGACAGATGATGCATCCTGTCATTTTTTTTAGAAAGTGATTTAATCATTTCAATGAAATGTTCTATGAAACAAAATTAAATTTTAGCAGTTTACATACTTTATACCTGATACTATGCTTTTTTCACATACTAGCCTTATTGATGGCAGGATACAAGAAAAAGTATATATATATCTCCAATCTCTAGTTCTATATGAGAAGTCTTTTTAAAATATACATTTAAAGATAAGTATAAAATCCTTTATACTTCCTGGGCTTTAGCTTTTGCATCTCTCAAATAGTTCAAGGAGTCAGGGACTTGGCAATCTCAACTCATTTCCCTTCAGACTGTTTTTGTGAGGAATAAAAGTGTATGGTTTAAGGAAAATTTACTTAATAGTCTTGTAAGAAGAAGATTGGACTTTGTCATATCAATTTGAAAAGTTAAAGCTGAAGAGAACTAAAAGAATTATTTAATCAATTTTTTCATGTTATACATGAACAAGTGGAAACAAAAGTGGTTTCAGAAATTGCCCTAGACTGTACAAACTGTTTAGGGGCAGAACGGAGATCAGAAACCTGCCTTCTTGGCTTCCAGTTTAAATTGTATCAACAAAGGTGCTACTCATAAACCTGTTTCCTATTTGCAAAGAATATGAATTGAACTTAATATGACAATAAAGACTAACATTAAAGACGTGATGTGACAAGCTAGAACAAAGACTGGTCTAGTGAGACTGAAGCCCTGAGCTCAGCCCTAGGCTGGGCAGCCGCCTCTGTCCTAAGCTAGCTCCTGTATTTTCAACTTCCCTGTCAGAAAAACTGGATGATCTCCTGAGCCTTTACATATTTATATGGAAACTTGAATGAATCTTTAGGGATAAGAGAATAAACAAGTTCAAAATAGAATATTAGTAACAACGAGTAAGACTCAAAATTTACTGGTATAGTTCAGAACTTAAGAATTCAAATTTGCATTCACATTTCAGTTCTGTCACTTCACACAGTTTATTTGGCTCACCTCTCTGAGCCTCTGTTTCCTCCTCTGTCAAATAGATATAGTTATATTTATCTCATGAGACTAAAAAGATTGTGTATATATAACTCATTTATAGTATTTCAATTCACTGGTGCATACATGAATCAATTCAACCACCATTCCCTAAACCGTGGCAGTTCCTTTGAAAACATCGTAATCATATTCTTTAACTTTAAAGTCACTTTAGGTTACAGAATAACATATTTTTGGTATATCAGAATAGTATACATACAAGTATATAGCACTCACTCCTGGTGATGTTAAAACTTCAATCTCATAATCTCACATTTTATTCAAAGCCCAGGCTTAGAGCGGAATGTGTGTGAACAGGAGTAGAGCACAGTGTGTCTTTTTGTATTTTATGTGTTGACTCCTCTGTTTTTTCTCTTACTTTCCATTATCAAAGCCTTCAGTTTTTAGAACTCAGTCACTTCCAGGAAGTGACTGAGAAGGGGAACGGGGGTGTGGACTACAGACTGGTTGGTTTGTATTTGAAAAGCCACCTCTAGGAGAGGTGGCTTTTTCCCTCCATTAAGGTGAGAGAGACGATTCTGCTCAAGTGATGGTTGTTTGCAAGTGTGGGAAAGGGGTACTGTCTGATGCTGGAACAAAACTCCTGGCCCTTCTTTTTATCTGTGTTGAAACCACTGGAACTCTTGAACTACTTGGACATTCTGAGAGCTGTGGAACTGAGGTGGAGCAGGTTAGGCCTATCTTCTCTGAGGTACTCTATCTACACCTTGTTCTCTTCAAACACCTATGGCTCTGGCAATTTCCAAGGGCTTCTAGCCGTCTGAAATCTCTAGACCAGGAGGGGTCCTCAGTCTTCAGGGCATATTAACCATATTTCCAGCTTCTGTAAACTTGATGCTTTACATCTGCTCTGCATGCGTATCATGACATATCTTGTTCTGGGCAACCTGATAATATGCCTGAATAACCTCACCTTGGCCTCCTGCTTCCCTCATTTGCCATTTCTATTCCTCTCCTAGAGATGGCTTTTCAAATACAAATCGACCAGTCTGGAGTCCACACCCCCAATCCCGTTCTCTGTGGGGCTCCCACACTCTCAGCCACTATCTGTCTGCCCTATTCACTCTAGGATCGCGAACCCAACAACTAAGGAACATCCCCATGCACCAGAGCCTGCTGAAATTATTTTTGCCTCACGTGGTCCCACAGAAACCAAACAAAGGTTCTTACCCACTATCCCCCTCCATCCCTGCCTCTGTCTATAACTGACTTCAGTACTTCCCTGTGTGGTCCCTCAACATAGCATACCCCCTTCCCTTGGAAATGATGAGCAATAAACTATCATTTCAATGGTAGTCATCTCCTCATCTATTGGTCTTGCTGTATCTCAACATTTCTATTAATATTATATTTCCAAACACGGGGGATACATGTCAAGTACTCCTTTTGTATTTTCTATGTTATGGGAGCTGAGGTCACATTTGGCTGTCAGTAGACCTTATCTAAAAGTCTGAAATCTCAAATGCTCGAATGAACATTTCCTCTGAGCATCATGTTGGCCTTCAAAAAGTTTCACATTTTAGAGCATTACAGATTTTAGATTTTCAGATTAGGGATATTTAACCAATACTAAAGATGGCCCGGGGCCTATTGTCATAAGTTTTACATAGTGGTAGTTATACAACTTAAAAATGTATTAGCAGTTATATTAAATATAATTCATTATTTACCTCAGTATTAAAAACAGTATCTAGAATATTAAGCAAAATGATCCTCTAAGATGCTATTAACACTTTTAATTTTAGAATGCTAGACAGATATACAGTGTTGGTTTATTCATTTTCTTTCTTACCCTTGTTGGAAGTATAGTTCATAGAGTAACTTCATCTGAAAAAAATATATGGGATTACATATTTCTAATGCTAAACTTGTCTGTGAGGAACCATTAAAATTGTTCTTTTCACATTATTGTTAGAGAGCAAAGACTTACATATAATTCAAGTGGTGGCTTTTACCTTACAAAAGTCAATGTTGGGATGACAAAACCTCAGAGAGATTTTTTAGGGCTTGATTTAAACTGATATTTTTCTTTTTAAACTTTCTCTAATTCCTGTGCACCTCTCTTCATTTCTCCAAAAACACGAACTTCTTGTGACTACACTTTTTAGATGGTGACTTTAGGTCTCAATGATTTCTGTATCTTTTGGAAACCTCTGGATTGAAAATACTAGAAACCTATTTCAATTTTGTTAAAGCAATTTAAGCTGATCTCAGGCACTAGATACACAAATTAAATTCTCTGTTTCTTTCTTTCCTTCTCCCTCTTCTTTCCCCTCTCCCTCTCCCTTTTCCTTCCTCCCTCACTCCACCACCCTCCATCCCTGCCTCTGGAGTTGGCTGCATCCTTTCTCTCTGGGGGGTGGCTTTCTTATGCATCACAGAAAATTACCACTAGCAGCACTATACTTACACCGTTCCAGATGAATAACCTGAGAGGAAAAAGTTTTATTCTTATTTTTTGTCTCTCCCTCCCACTTTCCATTTGGAAATCCAGGGAGGTGCTTTTGTCTAGTTGTTTTCAGGCCTACCATGGGGGAGAATGGCCAGAGCAACTAATCATCTAAAGTAAGAACTGTGACTGACTGTTTACAAACATGGCTCCCAGCAGTTACCTCCATCTCTGTGTACTGCATGGCATACCTCTCAGGGAGGAGCATCTATACCCATCTCCTAAATCTGTACTGCCTCTGTCTTTCTAAGGCAAATATAATATTGCAGAAATTATGCATTACATACCTCGGTCTTAAAAGGTTTCTTCTTTTGTCTTCTTGGAAGCCAACTACCACGTAGATACACTTGAATAAGTAGCAAATGATGAGTGCTCTAGTACTTAGAAGTCAATCAAGATACACTGGCCTTTCCAACCATCCCAGCTGAGGCATCAGATAGTGACTGAAGCCATTTTGGACTTTTCACCACCCATTAAGCTCCCAGCTGAATGCTACTGCATGAATGACTCAGTCAACTCTACCTACATCACCTAGAGCAGAGACAAGTCCCTGGACCAAATCACAAAAATTGCAGTTGTTGTTTTAAGTCACTAAGTTATGAAGTGGTATGAAATAGTTTGTTATGTAGGAATAGATAACTGAAGCAGATATAATGTGGCCCAGATTGGGTCATGTGCTGCACTCTCTTTGGGGCCAGGAAACAGTATGTTAGCAGCAGAAAGATGAGTGGTAGAAAAGATATGGCCACTTGAAGACATGGCCACATCAATGTCTCTCTACCAGGACATGACAGAATGCAACGAAAGTTATGATCCAAGTCAAGAGTAGAGTCCGTTTTAGGGGCTGACATCTGAGTGTGTCAAAACATAGAATGTCCTAAAAAAGGAGATGAAACAGTACTCAGTACTCAGAGAATTTGCAAACCTTTTCCTTTCTTTGGGCTACAAGTAAGAAGAATAAACATAAAACTCCTAGTTACGTATTATTTACACGCAAAATGTTGACTTATCTCGCCTTAAACAAAGTGTGTGTGGATGGGAGTAAGTTTTAAAAGTAGAAGTAGAAATAATATGTTTATTTTTCAAGACACGCACACACCTTTAAAACATTTAGGTGACCTCGCATTGCATTCCTTGTAGGATAAAGACCAGGTCCTTTCTTTGGACCCACCCAGCTTGGGCTGCCTTGACCTGACCTCTCTTTCACTTCTCCTACATGGCTGCTCTTTAATTTCAAACCAGTTTTATTCCCATTTCTCCTTCTGCCCCAGCTTCACCGTTGGGCACCTCCTGCTTCTGGCCAGCCCTGCTCTGAGTTTTTAGCCCTTCAGATTTTAACCCTTCATAGTCTAACCTCTCTTTAGTGAGTTCCTCCATGATGCATTCTCATTGCTCACTACTTTGAAGCATTTACATTCATTTGTGTGACCATTGACTGCTATCTGTTTCTGTCACAAAACTAATTTCCATGAAGGCAGGGACCATGCCTTTTTGCTCATTATGGCCTCCCTGGGGCCTAACATAGTGCCTGGCACATGACAGCCATTAAAAAATTATATTAACTAAATGAATGAATTAGTTTAAATAATAATTGCTGTTATTCTAGATTTTAGGACTCAGCCTACACTAAAATTAATGGTGTATTTGCACATTTCCACCCACCAAAATTCTGTCTTCGTTCTTTTTTTTTCTGACATCTGAAAATGTTGTATGAGATCAGTGTACTAGGATTATCTTCACTTTTCCCATTTATTTTTTAATGGAGTCACAAAATTTAGCTCACTATAACTTGGATTTGAAGAAAAATGAGAGTACTTTTAATTCTGCCTAAATTTAATTCAGTTGTCCTCCGCCAATCACCACCACCCCCATTCCAAATTCCCACACATTAATTAGCAGAAAGAAAAAAGAAAGAAAACCTCAAATATGGTTTAAAGTCTGGTTGGATTCAATGATTTAAATAGTCCATTTAGAGATCAGTCTTTCATATGAATATACGCAGTCTTTCAAGTAGCCTCTTTCTCCTGTTTTTCTCCTGACATTTGAGTCTAGGTGTGGTTCATGAACTTATGACAATAGAGATGAGAATGAGGACTTCTGTCACAATGCCGTGTGCCTCCACTGGTCAGCTGGGCAGTGCCCTTTGTCCACTAATGTTTTCCTGCTGGCACTTGCCTCTGGAGTCTGAGGCATAGTGATCCTCATCCTTTAGCCCATTTTGGCTGTGTCAGGGCTCAGTGGTGTTCTTTGGCTAGTAAACAAGCACCTAGTACCTTATGTGTATCTAGTGAGTTTCCAAAGTGTATAACTTTAAACGTAATATTGTGGAGAGGTTGATATCCCTTTGTAGATCCTATAACCAGGCCCATATTCTCAACAGTCACATAACCCAGCATAACTCTGCAGTTTGTCTGTATATGCATATATCTGTGTGTAAGTGGGGAAAGGCTCTCAGCTCTTCCCTGGTTCTGGGACATGCATGTTGTTAAGGTTAAGATTTTATTCAAAGTGAATGCAAACCAGCGCTGATTTAGGAAGGTGTCCTTCATAAAAGCCACACAAGGTAAAGCAGCATTGGACTTTGAAAATTAACTGCCCAAATTTTTTATTTTACAGCTGATAAAACTACACATCAGAGTGGTTAAGTGATTCACCCAAGATCCAAGGGGGTAAGTGTCAGAGCCTCCATACAAACCCTAGTCTTTCCATAAACAACCCCTGTGACCTTTGTTCTGTACTATGCTACCTCCCATACTCGTCCTAAGGTGGGATGAACTGGATAAGTCACCCAGAGCTTAGGCTTCCACCTTCACTTCATGGATTTTTCACAGAAGGTTAGACAGTGTCAAGAGGTACATGTATGTGCCCATACATCCTTATTCATTTCCCAGAAGTAAGGACACAGGAAATAGAATCCTTAACACTAAGAATCAATTCCTAGCAAATAAAGGGAGGAGTGAAGAACAGAGAAACAGAAAGACAAAAAAAGAAGCAAGAAATGGAAGATATCAGAGAGTATGAGAGAAAGAGAGAGAGAGAGAGAGAGAGGGAAGAAAGGAGAAGGGAGTGGGCAGAAAAGAAAAAAATGAAGAGATGAAGTTGAGGGGGGAGAGGAGGGAGAGAAAGGAGTGTGCAGGTGAGGTAGAATATTACTGAAATCCATAGGATCCCAGGCCACAACATTCACTGGCAAATTCTACCCTCTGCCCAAATCAGAAAAATGACTAGAAGCTTCAAGGAAACTGTACCAGCTCTAGGCAAGAACTAGTCTTGTGGGAAGGTGGGAATTAAAAATGGAGGTAATAGAGGCAACTTTTGCCTCACTCAGACTGCAGAAAACTCATAAGTATCCAGAGAGTCATTCAGGAAGCCTGAAGGAGCACACATCTGTACATTTAATTTTGTTAAATCAGTTTGCGAAGCAGTTCAGAATTAATGGATAGAATGTAGTTTATAAATGTCAGTTATAACTATAATGTTCACCCTGTGCCATAATTTAATTCAATGAAGTTAAAGGCTAGTAAATTTAGAACCAATAAATGGAAATACTTCCTCTCATTGTATACTTCACCCCACTGAGACCATTGCCAGGAGGTCATTGACATGGTGCCAGCTTTCAGAAGGAATTTGACAGGCCTCAGTTAGATATATATACCTGGCCAGTCAAAGTAGAGGTGATTTAAGAGTTGCAAAATCCTGTGCTTTAGGCATTATTGAAAGCTTGTGCTAGGGTCAGGGAACGCCTTCACCCTCTTTGCTCTGCACAGCTTAAGGTGGATTAATCACAATTGCCTTTTATAGTGAAGGAAAATATGACATATATTGATTCAGAGATAAAGTTCCCAGGACAGGTTCTCCTTGTGCCGTGTGTGCTGAATTTCTGACTGAATCTAGATGACCTGCTTCCCTCAGGGAAAAATTCTGAAGAAAGGTTAAGAGACCTCAAGGAAATCTGTTCCTACAGCCTCTGAACAAAGTCTTCCAAGTTGCCCTTTAGGTTGGGTGTGGGCTAACTTTGGGTGAATTAACCTCTCTCCCTCTAACTTCTCAACCAATCTTGTATTTTTCCCCATTAGAGATATCCATCTCGAAAATGAGGGTTCTCAGTGATTCCCACCTCAACACTCCCTCTATACCAGTAACATCTTTGAAAGCAAAGGGGTGGGGCAGCAAGCCCTAAAAACTCTTCCTTCACATTTATCTTAGAGTCAGCTCTTGTGAGAAAGTCCATGGTGGATTCAAGGGGTATGCCTTTAGGGGCAATTTGGAAAATGTACGGCAGTGCATTTATCTTCTACAGTCTGCATCACTAGGTATTTATATATAGAAATTATATGTATGCAAAAGACAGTAGCATTATATTGCAAAAGATAGTCACACCAAAAACAAACAGGCAGAGACGTAAATAAAAAGCACAATCTCATTCACAATAGCCACAAAAAAAGGAGAAAGAAAGAAATACCTTGGCATTTTTTTGACCAGAGAAGTGAACGACCTTTACAATGAAAACTGCAAAATGCTGCTCAAAGAAATCTAAGAAGACACAAAAAATGGAAAAATATTCCATGCTCATGGATAGGAAGAATCAACATTGTTAAGATGTCCATCCTACCAAAGGCAATCTACAAATTCAACACAATACCCATTAAATTACCAATGTCATTCTGGGAAATGACAGACCTGGAAATGACAATACAGAAATTCATAAGGAAACATAAAAAACCATGAATACCCAAAACAATCATCAGCAAAAGAAACAAGGCGGGAAGTATCACACTTCCAGAGTTTAAACTTTACTATAAGGCTACAATAATCAACAAAGCCTGGCAGGCATATAGA
This sequence comes from Carlito syrichta, assembly GCF_000164805.1. Taxonomy (NCBI): domain Eukaryota; kingdom Metazoa; phylum Chordata; class Mammalia; order Primates; family Tarsiidae; genus Carlito; species Carlito syrichta. Next base: position 458,019 of record NW_007252930.1, read on the forward strand.
CCAAAGGAACAGGATAGAGATTCTGGAAGCAAAACCTCAATTTCTCAACCAACTCGTCTTTAACAAAGCCTCCACCAACAACCACGGGGGAGAGGAGAACCTATTCAGTAAATGATGTTGGGAAAACTTGCTGACCATATGCAGAAGATTGAAACAGGACTCCTACCCATCACCACTCACAAAATCAACTCTAAATGGATCAAGGACCTAAACATAAAACCTCAAACTATAAGAATCTTAGAAAATGCAGGAGACACTCTTATGGGATTCGGAGTAGGTAACCAATTCCTGATCAAAACCTCAGCTGTCCGTGCCATAAGAGATAAGATAGACAAGTGGAATTTCATTAAACTGAAGAGCAAAATAAACCATCAGGAGAGCAGGAAGACAGCCCACAGAATGGGAAAAAAATATTTGCCAACTGTGTATCTGACGAAGGCCTAACATCCAGGATTTACAAGGAATTCAAACATGTCAAAAGGAAAAAAACAAACAGCCCCATTAAAAAGTGAGCAGAAGAAATGATTAGACTCTTCTTAAAAGAAGACATATGGGCAGCCAACAGACACATGAAAAGGTGCTCAGCCTCACTAGTCATCAGAGAAATGCAAATCAAAATCACACTGAGATACCGTCTAAACCCAGTAATAATGACCATCATTAATAAAACAAAAAACAACAGATGCTGGCAAGGATACAGAGAAAAGAAAATACTTCTACAATGCTGGTAGGAATGCAAATTAGTTCAACCTCTATGGAAAACAGTGTGGTGATTTCTAGAACTAAAAAGTGCCCTTTCTTATGACCCAGCAATCCCCCTACTGGGAATATACTCAGAGGAATTCAAATCATTCTACCAAAAAGATACCTGTTCACGCATGTTTATTGCAGCACTGTTCACAATAGCAAAAACATAGAACCACCCATGCTGCCCATCAAAACTGGACTGGATTAAAAAATGTGGTATATATACATGATGGAATATTACACAACCATAAAGAAGGACAAACATATGAACTTCACAGCAACGTGTATGAATTTAGAGTCTATAATACTCAGTGATCTATCACAGAAGAAAATAACCGAGTACCACATGTTCTCACTCATAAGCAGACCATGAACATTTATCATAATACTATAAGAAAGGGATTAGCAGTAGCAGGATACTGCCAGGGGAAGGACAGGCAGGGGAGGCACATAACACCAAAAAAGGTACCTGATTTCAAACCAGGTAAAGTGGAGACCAAAGGGAGGGCTAAACTTTACCTGTATGATGACCACTTGTATAACTAATCCTGAGTTGTACCCCACACCTTTAAAATTAAAAAAAAATTTTTTTAAAGAAATACATTATTTAGTTATGTACTGTCTTATTTTTTCTTTATATTACAACTAGGACATTATAGTATTTTTAAAAGTTTTGTTATATTATCTCTGAATTCCATTTTATTGTGGTAAAAAAAGATTTCCAAAATATTTTTCATAATGAGGTAGTATTAGATCAGAGAGTTTGAGAACCACAAATATAAGAGAATGAGTTTCAACATTCACATATACTGGAGTGAAATTTTTCAGTGGAATATTTAGGTTTCTTGCTCTGTAGCTCACTGTTGACTTCTTCAAACTCATTGGTTGCTTGCTAATGCTTCTATTTTTGTTAAACACTGACTTTATTGCCTTTGGTCACTTGCCATTGCTATCTTTAGTCTTCTAAATTCTGAATTTCTCTTTAGGTTAGGGACCCTATTCCTCTGTCTTTGTCCTGAAAGTCAAAACCATCTAAAGTGATTGCTAGTAGGTCTTTCAGTATCTTATGGCAAACTCTAGCTATATGGGTTTTCTCACTTATGTGTGGGTTAAGCCATCAGATTTGGAGAAGCATTTATTCAACTATTATGAAATTGCTGAGCTTCCCTAAACTTTAGCTTTCTCATTTTTAAAATACAAATAATAATATCAGTCTCACTAAGAAGTTTTAAGGATTAAAGGAGATACCGCATATAATGGATTTAACGTGGTATAAACTGTAGACATGTGGAACTCTTTACTCCCTGCTTTTGAATTACTTATGCGATTCTTTAGAATATCGATTATATATTAGGCTTTTAATGACATCCATTCCTTACAGGATTTTGTCATTAAAAACTGCAAAATTTACCCAAATTTGGATCTGAAATATACCTACCAGTGATTGAAGATACACTAGTGCAATTGTTTATTATTTCCATTTGATTTTAATTAGCAGGGTGAGAGATGCTTTTGATATAATATAAAATTGTTTTCTTAATTCTTCCATGCAGTAGTCTCAAGGGTGAAAATTTCTGCTGTAGTGCTTGGTCAAGCCTTAAACTTTATGTATTTTGGCACTGCTCTGTAACAGAAGTGTTCACGGCTGAGACTGCCAAGTGCACAGAGTAAATATAAATTTTTATCAGTACAGTAAGTGTTCATAATACTGACTGTCAGTGGACGGCTATAGAATATTTTTATGATTCCAAGTATTAGAAGAGCAGTAAGGCTTTGAAGTGGTTGTAGGTTTTTAAAATCTAAGTTGCTAGTGCCCATAAATCATTATTGCACATATGATAATGCCCACAATATTTAACACAGAACAGGCAAGGAAACTAGAGACCAGGATCTAACCCATGCTTCATGATGATTCTATAATGATCTCCTCAACAGTCTTATATATAAAATGAGATCATTGCTGGTAGGAAGTCATCTCACAGGGCTACTGGGAGAAAAAAATGAGGCAACATACATGAAAAAGATATTAAAATTCTAAAGCATGACTGTATAATTGCAATGGACTTCATCCAAGTCCACTGCATTATTGGTTAAGAATCTAGTGGTTTTTTAAGTAAGCCAGTTGCATTGACACAGGTTATGTGATGATGCAAAATAACTTGTTTTATATTCAGATCTATCAACTTCAGAGGGATCTTCAGAAATTATGTAGCCTATTTCGTTCTACTTCCAGGCATTTCAGTTTTAACATGAGGGTAACAAACAAACAAAATCCCCTATGTATTCTCCTTAGGATTGATGACATTTATTTTTCTCATCTCTCAGACCCTGATTGAGCAAAGATCTGTGCTGAGCTATGAACTATCTTTTAAGAAATGAAGGTGCCACATTGCTTATCCTGGGAGAGATTCCAATCTGATGGGGAGAAACTAAATAAGATATTACTGAGTAAAACAAAACAGCTTATAAGGCAATACTTCCTGAAGCAATTTCAGTCCATTTTTCTTTTCTTGACCAGTCCTGTTAGAAAGTGGACATGTGCTATCCATAGAGCATTAGAGTGTGTCAATTGTGTGCTTGTCTAAAAATATTAAATCCAATTACTGCTTGAAAGAATGAATTGTTCTACACCCCTTTGAAAGTTATCAAATTAATTAACAAAATGCTAATTTGGGGGTAGCTTAAAAAGATAACTTAGTTAAGCCAGGAATATTTTTGGTCAGAGGAAAGGATTTGAGGTGAAATAGAAAAATATTGTCCGCCCTAAAACACCATTAAATTAGGATGTTGTGTCTGATCTGTTATTCCTGAAGCCCTGGTGTGTCATCATTTTCAAAACTGATGATATAATATCTTGGATTATTCTCTAATTGTTTTATGATTCTTCATTTTATATCCCTAGCTTTTAAAAAGTCACGGACAGCACCTTTTACTTCTGCAGTATCCCTCTAATATTCTACGCAATATTGCTGGCATTCAGTGCAATTTTAATACATATTTTGTAAGTTCTCCTAGGTAACATGAATAATTCAGTAACTCTTTTGTTAGAATGGCCCTTTCATTCATTCAACAGAGCATGCTGTTTATCCTTTTATTTAGAAAATGAAATGCTCCAACCCTTTAAGCTGGTAGACCCAAAGGACACTTTATGTCTGGCTCATTCCTGTGCTAAGTGGGTACCTCTCTCTTTCCTCACTTTTCACCTCCCACCACATCCAACTGGTTATCAAGCTTTGTCAATTCCATCTGCCAACTATCACTCTAATACAATTCTTCCTCTCTACTTGTAGTCTTACCGCCCAAATTTAGACCCTCATATTTTTCACCTGGATTGTTTCAAGAGCCTTTGAATTGATTTTGCTTCATCTACTTTTTATTAAATCAATACATATTTATTGAGGAACAATTATGTATTTCCCAGGTACTGAGGATTCAGACCAGATCTCTGCTATCATGAAGCTTCATTGTAAGGCTCAGAGAGACAGATAATAATAACCCAGAAAAAATGAGCTTGATAATTTCAGGTGGTTTTAAGTACTACAAAAGAAAATATAAATAAAGTGCTATGATACTAACTGGCGAGTAGAAAGGGAGGATTCTTTTTTAGAAAAGGCATTTTGAGTTTGTAGCATTTAGCAGAGTTTTGAGTGATAAAAAGGAGACAGCCATCTGAGGAGCTGGAAGACAGTCTTGCAGACATAAGTAAGAACACGAGACTGGGACACAGAGTGAACCCATGTGGATGGAACCTAGATACTAGGTGAAAGTATCATATGGGCAGGTGGGCCAGTGGCAGAGAGTGTGACTTTGGTGACTCAGAGGAGTCTGGATTTTATTCTAGAAGCATTAGGAATATACTGGAGAGACTTAAGCAGGAAAGTGGCATCAGATAATTTAAGTTTAAAAGGCTGAGGAATTTGGATTACATGTAAGCAAAACCAGAACCAGGAAGACAAATGAGGAGAGTATTGCAACACTTCAGATCCCAAAAAGATAGTGGCTTGTACTATGGTGACAAAAAATGAAATGAAGACAATAACTGGACTTATGGTATATTTTGGATATTGGGAGCAAGACAAGAGGAAAAATAAAGATTGGCACCTACAGTTGTGGCTGGAACATTTAGTTGGCTAATTGTACAATTCATTAAGATAGGCAAGAATGGAGAAGGAATACATGATTTTCCATTTTCTGCAAATAGAAAGTAACTTTTCTGCAATTCAAGTCTGGCTACATTTTGCATTTCATTAATGTATTTCAATTGTTTCCTATCCTTTCCCAAATAAAACCCAAGCTTTGTGTCACATACATGGAAGCACTTGAACTTGCCCTTCTTTTTTTTTCTTTTTTTTTTTTTTGAGTTGGAGTCTCACTCGGTTGCCCAGACTGGAGTGCAGTGGCCGCTCCTGGCCACCACAGCCTCGACCTGCTGGGCTCCGGCGATCCTTCCGCCTCAGCCTTCTGAGTAACCGGAATTACAGGCATGCACCACCACACCCGGCTGATTTTTTATTTATTGTAGAGATGAGGTCTCGCTGCCCAGGTGGGTCTCGAACCCACGGGCTCAGGCAATCCACTCACCTCAGCCTCCCAAAGGCACAGGATTACAGGCTGAGCCACCGAGCCCGGCTTGAACTTGCCCTTCTTAATCAGGTTCTCTTCCCATCCCTCTTCCACCAGATACCTGGACATGCAGCTATAAGAGCTACCCACTTCTTTTCTCGACTTGCTGTACTTTCTGGTGTCTCCATGCCTCAACACTCGTTGTTTCTTCTGTCTAATATGTCCTTGACCCTCATCTTCTGTGCTGCAATATCCTACTCATCTTTCAAGATGCAGCCAAAGTGTTACCTCCTTCCTCTGTGATGCCCTACCTGCCAGGCTCAGGTGAATTTGTTCCCACAGCCTCCTGAGCCAGCCTTGGGGAATGGACCTGTTACATTGCAACCACTGGGTATGCCTTGGTTACAAGCTTTGTCATGAAGTATGGAGTCACAGCCAACTTTATATCCTCAGTGTCCAGGAGTCATATGGTCATTGCGGGTAACTATTTCTTAAGGAAATGAATGCTTGGGACATTTTTAACACATTGTCTTCTAAAATAGCTGTCAGTCTGTCTTTACAGTTCTTCCCTTTATATAAATAGACTGATAGCTATAAAGAGGGCAGTTGGAAGCCCCAGTCTGCACCTTCTCCAAATCTTCTAGGACTTAGGTTGAGATGAACCTCACTACAAAGTCACCTTTAGAGAGGAATAAGCTCTTTGGTAACTATTATTTGCTTGATTTATTTTTAGCTTATGTTATGTTGGCCCTTATGTTATGGATGACCCCAGAGCTTGAACGGAAATCTCAACCTAGGTATAAAAGTGGGTTTTTGGTCCTACAACCACAGGAAACTTAATTTTGTCAACGATCTGAATAAGTCTAAAAGGAATTCTTCCCCAGAGTCTCAAGATAAGATCCTAGCCTAGATAAAACTTTGATTTCAGTCTTGTAAGATTCTAAGCAGAGAACCCAGTCAAGCCAGTCCAGAATTCTGACTTAACTAATAAATGGGCATTGAACAAACTGCTAAGTTTGTGGTAATTTGCTACATAGAAAGGGAAAACGAATACAATGCCATACTGGACATTCTCTGTATCTGTATTGCTCAATACTGTAAAATTAAATATTTAGGGTTTTTTTTTTCTCTTGTTTTTTATTTTAAAGATGGGGATTACAATTCAGGGTTAGGTACATAATAAATATTTCATGTAAATTACCACATGTTCTCACTCGTAAGCGGACCTTGAACAATTATCATAATACTATAAGAAAGAGATTGGCAGTAGTGGGAAATTGCCAGGGGAGGGGGGTGGGATTGGCAGTAGTGGGAAACTACCAGGGGAGGGGGCCACATTCATCAACAAGGGTACCTGCATAATGAACATTTGTATACCTAACCCTGAATTGTACCCCACATCTTTAAAATAAAAAGTATTTTTAAAATTTAAAAAAATGGGGTTTGCCAAATCCATATTAATGTCTTGAAAGGCATCATGACTAGGCAGAATGGTGTTTAGGAGTTGAAAAGGCCGAGATAACCTGTGACCCCAGTGACCACGACAACTTTTACACTTTCTGATTAACAAGGTGGGAATCTCTCTTAATTATTCATCTGTTTCTTACCTACAGCCCACCCCAACACATAAACAGTTATGCTGGTAAAACTTTGTTTGCTTGTTTGTTTGTTTCTTGCCTCTAGCTTGGCTTCATGAATATTCAGAACCATGAGAGATATTTTTGCACAGAAGAAAAATTGTCATCAGGATAATTACTTTATAGGTCTTGAAAACCTGAGACTAGCCATTGCACTTGAAGGCAAGATGTTTTCTTAATGAGGAAGGCATTTTCCATGTGTCAAAGTCATAAAACTTAAACACTGACCCCTCCCTATATTTCATACAGTGTCTGTGTTGTGCTTGCCTAAATATGTTGCCCGTAGATTTATATTCTAATAACTTGATTTTTAATTAGTGAGAAACCAAGGCAGTACTACTTAAATGTCTCACAAAACATTGCAGATGACTCTAAATGCCTTATGATATAAATACCTTTAGTAAAATGAAAACACAAGTAGCTTTGCATATATTTATATGTTTTGCCCTTTAAGTTTTGAGTTTAAAGGCTGAAAGCAGAGACAGTGGTAAAAGGAAGGCAGCTTCTTCTGAAGATCTATGCATTAAATTAGTCTAATTTGACTCACTGCATGCACATTTACCAGGCACCTACTATGTGCCAGCATGTGTGGGGCAGGGTGGGGAGACAAGGAATATCAGGACATGGAGCTCTTCAGAATAATTTATTTTCCAAGGGAAGCTTTTTCTATTCCTTTGAATGGTCTCAAAAGATAAGTCAGGCAAGATGATGCAACAATTCTGGGCCCTCAGGATTTTTTTGGAAATTGCCACGTATATGATTTAAAAAATGATCTGATGAAAGCTACATTTTTTTTCGGCAAACACTAAGTGGAAGTAATACAGCTCTACTCATTATAATTTACTTCTGGAAAGTAAATATTCATTTCCCCTAAGAACTTAAGGTGTTCTTTTAAAAGTTAAAAAAGTAAAATAATTTTAAACATCTAAAATTATTTCAAGGTTAAACTGTCTAAATGAATAAAATAATTTATTCTGTGACGTTTTAACTCTGGACTAGAAAAAAATTTCTAGTTCATTTTAGCTCTGGACTAAAATAAAATCCCTAAACAAGAATGATCAAAAGTCTTTTTCTTATTGAAATAAGAGTATGTGAATTTGCTACTCAAAACTTTGTGAGTTGATGTTCAAGACTGGGAAGAATTGGAGTAGTTTTTGTGTTTATATAAGCACTTCATTCATTCATCCATCTGTTCATTCCGTCAGCCAGCCAGCCACCCATGAATGCACTAAGCTCAAATGTGTTGGGCACCCTCTCAATTTCAGGCTCTAGATTCTGTGCTTGAGTTTTCGGTTCTCTCACTGGGCAGCACCATTCTGTACTTTCTCCCTTCGTTTATGGAACAACATGCTCTGTTTATTTTGTTTGCTTGTATGTATATTTGTTTGTTTGTTTGTTTGCTTTTTCAATGCCAGCATATCACCTGTATTCTAGGATGCCTCTGTTCTTCCTTGAAGAGACAAAATCATCCTCCAGACTGAATTACTACGCCCTTACCCTAGATGTTGTCCAAGCTGCTCACTGGTCTGGGCACAGCAATATCACAAGAAGCTGATGGTCCTGAGTTACCCTGATTTGAATGTACAGCATTTCTAAGAGGCAGTCAGTAGAAGAGAGACAGATGACTCAATGAACATGGCATATTTCTCATTGTCACTACTCCTCTGCCATGCTGGGCAGGTTTTGTTTGTCCTCCACTCTTCTTTTGGTATCTGTATTAGTTTGCAAAGTATCACAGTCTGGATTCAGATAACACAGTCAGATAATAAAAATATATTCTCTTACAGTTCTAGAGGCCAGAAGTTCAAAATCAAGGTGTCAACTGAGTTATGTCCCCTCTGAGACTCTGGGTAGAATTCTTTTTTATCTCTTTTTTGTGGTTGTGGCAATTCTTGATATTTCTTGGTGTGTAGGTGTATCACTCTAATCTAATCTCTGCCCCTGTCTTCACATGGCCTTCTCCTTTGTGTGTCTGTGTCCAAATTTCCCTCTTCTTATAAAGAACCCAGTTATTGGCGTAGAACCGGCCCTAATCCAGTATGAGTTCCTCTGAAGTTAACCATATCTGCTAAGACCTTATTTTCAAATTGAGTCATATTTGCAGGTTCAAGGTGTACATCAATTTGGAAGGTAAGGACACTATTCAACCCAGTACCATATTCAACCTCCTTTCCTTACCCCTTCTAGTTCAGGGGCATATTATTCTTTCTTCACTTTCTTAAATTTGATCATGCAATTATAACTTGTTCACACTATGTGTAAAACTTTTTTAAAAATCCTCTTCAAATTACCTCGTCTGCTTGTGTCATTTGTATCCTGCTAGGACTCTAACTGATATGCCTGTCCTCCTATCTACTTTAACTTACTTTCACTATCACTTGTTGCAGGAATGTCAAGAATATGAAACATTGATCCAGGAATGGTTTACCCTGGTGTCCCATAATCTTTGTGGGGAAAGACCATTCAACCTGATTATGCTTCTGCACTTAATCTTTTTTTTTTTTTTTGAGTTGGAGTCTCACTCAGTCGCCCAGACTGGAGTGCAGTGGCCGCTCCCAGCCACCGCAGCCTCGACCTGCTGGGTCCGGCGATCCTTCCGCCTCAACCTTCCAAGTAGCCGGCATTACAGGCATGTGCTACCACACCCGGCTGATTTGCACTTAATCTTAAATGGACTGAAAGTTTTTGTTTTTGTTTTGAGTCAGGGTCTCACTCTGTTGCCAAGGCTGGAATGTAGTAGCAGAATCACAGCTCACCATAGCCTTGACCTCCTGGACTCAGATGATGCTTACACCTCAGCCTCCTAAGTAGCTAGGACTACAGGCACACACCATCAGGACTGGCTAATTATTCCATTTTATTTTGTAGAGACAAGATCTTGCTATGTTGCCTAGGCTGGTCTCAAACCCCTGGTCTCAAGCAAACCTCCCTCTTCGGCCTCCCGAAGTGTTGGGATTACAGGCATAAGCCACCACACCTGACCTGGATTGAAAGTTTTTTAAATATATGGCATTGATTCAAAATAACTTTAGAATAAAGAAAGCCAAAGGAGTGAGAAAGGAGATGGTAATAGAATGTCATGGGGACAAAGAACATAAATGTTTCCATATAGCTAACTAAAGAGAAATATTTTAATAATCACGAGAAAGCAAGAAGAGGACAGAAATATTTTTAAAATGAGTATGCTGCTGCTAATCTGGCCATAAAGGTGTGTTTTGTTTTGTATTACTCCTTTAATCTATAATTTATGTTGACATGTCTTTTAAACCCTCTAAAAATTCTTTTAGCATTCTTATCTTGCCATTTCATTTAGGAATTTTACTTCTAGTATCAGTGAAATAAAACTGAATTTGGTTTAAAGTTTTCGGGTTTTTTCCTATCACTTTCAGATTTGGAGTCAGAGTTATGTTAAATTAAAAAATAAATTGGAAGCCTGCTACTCTTTATTTATGTTTTTAAATAGCTCAACAAAAATAAGGTTTAATTGTTTAATGAGTGTGCCTTAAAGATTGCAAAGAATTTGCTGATAAAACCATCTCATCTTGACAGATATTTTGATAATCATTGATAAGCTTAGAAGTTCATTCTAATGCCTGATATATGTTTTCTATTACCTTGATAATTTTAATTCTATTAAATTGATATTTTAAGATTATAAGTCTAAAATCTCATATGGAAGATAATTATAATTTTTAAATCTTCCTATCCCTGATTATATTTTTTACTTTTTCTTCATAATGATAACAAAAATATTACAGATTATACTAGTAATAATACTATTTTCCAGGGGCTATGCTGGGCATTATGTTCTTTAGTGTTCTTTAATCTTCACCATAGCACTAGAAGATAGATGCTACCAGTTTCCCATTTTCAGGTGCGAAAACCAAGGCATATATTACAATGGCTACATTTTTCTCCTTTGATGAACTGATTTATGAAAAATAATAGTGGACCCCCAGTATTGAGACAGTCTTGCTCAATGCCATAGAGATCACCATAACAGCTTTCTATTCAATCCCAGGCTGTCGAATTCAGAAACTATCCTCCTAATCTCCAACCCAAGTGTATGTGACTTTTTTTCCCTTTACTGATCTTGTCAGTGGTTTGTTTATTTTATAGACAAAGAACCAGTTCTTGGCTTTATTAGCAAATTCTACCTCTTCTATTAATAATATATTTGTTTTCATTTTTTACCCTCATGCATATGATTATTTTTGCTATCATTTTTAGATTCTTCAATTTAATTTTAGCAATTTCATTTTTATCTTTCTTATTTAATGATAAGAATATTTTAAACTGTGAAATTTTCTCTCATTATAACTTGTAAGAAATCTTACACATTGCTATATTAGGTTGAACCAATAAAATTGACAAAGAGAGTTGACAATTTTTGTCATAACAAAAATGATCATTTTAAATAGATCTATCTAATGCACTGTGTAGTTGTCAGAATTATTTTCTCAATATTCTATAATTATAGTTTGATACACTTTCTTGTTTCAAATATTATTTTAAAGGAGACATATTTTCATAATGGCTTAAGTTTTACTAATGTTTTTCAAATTAAACTTTTAAAAATTATTTTCTAAGACATAACCCTAATGTACTTTCTTTACTAGAAAAAAAAAATTCCCTAGACATTCATTGCTCACCACAACACTTCTCAACAGACAGTCCAGCCTTGATCCAGTGTACACTGATCCCACCCCTCCCCTGCTGGCCTCTGGCATGATAAGGTCAATTAATCTTTCTTTTCTCCTGTGCTATACCCAGGGACCCCTCAAACCTTGTCACAGTCTTCTGTCTTCTCCTGCCAAGCCTCACCAAAGAGTACTCTATAGTCACGCATTCCATTTCCTTGGGCTCCTCGTAGCCCCCAGTCTGCTATAACTTGACTTCATATCTATTTCTTCTGCAGATGAACTACCTGACAACCTTGACTGTAGTTCTTCTGTATCCTATTTCCTCCCCTAAGCCATATCTTCCCTTCTTCTTTTCCTCTGGCTTTACAAACACCAGTCCCAGGCTCTTCTCCTCCCTCTCCGAATATTTCTCCTTCTTCCTATCAGCAATTATTGTTTAACACACCTGCTGAATGCTACTGTTCGTCAAGCTTCTGCTCCTAGTTCTTCTTTTCTTTTTACCACAAGCTTTTGGGCAATCTTACACATTTACTTAGAAATTTATATTATTAGATCTAACTTTTTTCCTGAGCTTAAGGCTCATTTTTCCTATTGCCTCAAGTTTATTGCAGAGTAATATAGTAACATCCTGGTTGAGACCACACCTTGAAGTCATAGACATTTTGGATTTTATCATCTGAGAATGGGGTATTAGTGCTGACCATACAGGATTATTGTGAGGTTAAATGAGTAACGTGTGTGAAGGACTTACCATCTAGTACATAGGGTCTCTCTCCTTCTTTCTCCTGCTTTGTGTCTCTTTTACTGCCTGTTGGCAACTTCCCCTATGTACAAAATTTACATTTTGCTACTATACCTGTTCTGCTTCTATATCACATAACCAACTAAAAATCTAAGAGTCATCTTCGATTCATTTCTCATTTAAGAATCACTCCTCAAATCCAGTTGGTCAGCTTCCTATCTTGTTTCTTAATATCTTCTGTATGTACCAGATCCCCGTGATCTCTCTTAGACTGCCTAACAGGTTTCTGATATTCTACGAGCCTCCTCTTCTTTTCCCCTTCAGTACATTTCTACATTGCTGCCTGGATTATAATTCTAGGGCAGAAATGGAAGTGTGCTTTCAAATCCCTTGCAACTCACCTTTGCTTAGACTTCCTCAGGTACACAAAGTCCTCAAGAGCATACCCTTCTTAAGCAGACTGCAGGGGTCAACTGTTTTATCAGTTGACTCATGAATGCAACGGAATTTGAGTTGTTTGAAATTAAACATTAAATATCTTTGAGTTGTTTGAAATTAAACAACTTTCTCTTTTATAGCATCCAATGAACCTGTTACAGTGCCTGGCAGGTAATCACCCTCACCAATGTTGTTATCAACCTGAATCTTTATGGTAAGTGCTGTTGTTACTGAGTTCTTGCTGTATGCCTTGTGCCCTGTTAAATGCTTTGCATATATTTTCTCATTTAATTCCTTGTGCCAAACTGGTGGACTAAGTACTAATGCAACAAAATGAAGCACAGAGAGAGTAAATAACTTGCCTAAAGACAGTACATTTCTGCATTGCTGCCTGGATTATAATTCTAGGGTAGAAGGTAAAATGGTAAAGTCTGTTTTAATGTTGGTTGCCTGAAAAGAAGTTTTTGAGATTAGCAGCTCCCCAAATCCCATTACAAAATGTTCATATTTTTCTCCATCTTTTAACACAAGCGTGTTCTGTTCTTTTTCAAGCAGAAAAGCCAATAAAGAAGATACTAAAGTAGTATTTAAAAATTTATAGGGATACCTTGTAAATAAAATAGGCCAGTGATTGCTGTGGTGGTGACTTAAGCTGATTCTTTCAGAGGATGGTGTTATAAGAAAGCTAATAATTTCTAAATTATCTTTGAAAAACTTGCAAAGAAGAGTAATTGGAGCCATGAACTTGGTAACAAAATTTTTGGATGCTGGCTCAAATTAACTAGCTTTGTTGGAGTTGGCTACATTTAAGAACACATTTATCACAAGCCAGTTCTGCCTTTCTTTCCATTATGATCCAGTTCTTTTTATTTTATTTAATTTACTTTATTTTAAAGATGTGGGGTACAATTCAGGATTAGGTATACAAGTAGTCATTGTGCAGGTAAAGTTTGGGCCTTCCTTTGGTCCCCGCTTCGCCTGGTTTGAGATCAGGTACCCTTACTGATGTTGTGTGCCTCACCCCCTTCCCTGGCAGTTTCAAGTGGTACAGTTCTCATTAATCATGCACATGCCTTCATAGTCTCAGTATTTGAAAACCATGGAATGAACATCTTATTATTCTGTTTCTAAGATTATCTACTTTTACCTTTACTACCAGTGACTTTTTATTGATGACAGTACTATGGAACAAAAGAATCACTTAATAGCCATATAACTTATAGTATTGTATACCTTAGGATAAAGGAACCTAGTATAAAATAAGAACTTTATAATGTAGGATTCATTTTATGAAAAGCACTGTACCTTGAGCAGAGTACAAAGATCAGTCATGGTGCGTGTCTGACTGGCATTGTAAAGTTGTTGCTTCAATTGTCATTGACCAATTACTGTTTTATTATATTTTCTTTTTATTTTTATGGTACAGAATGCATTTTTTTCCCACAATCAGTCCTTGAGCACAAATACAGTAAAAATTTGGGGCAAGACAGAAAAAGGAATCTTAGTTTTATCTGCACAAAGGGACCAATTGGGGTTCAGTTGTGCATATAGTTGTATTTCAATAGAGTATTCTAAAGATATCTTCTTTTTGTAAATGATTCTTTTTAGAAAAAATAACCAAGAGGAAATTTGTTTTCTTTGACTTTTGGATTTGTTTGGAGATATTAAAATTCCTAGAGATTTTATATATGTTTATGCAGAGATGTAAATGTGATAAAGTAACACATGACACTGATTATAGTCTAGATAAGTGTCATTTTTGTGGTCATTGGGGCATAGCTAGGGCTCTGTTATTTTTAAAAATCCTTATTTTTATTTAAAAAAAATTTTTAAATTCGAGGTATAGTATTTAAAATCTAAGGGCTTACTTGTTGCCCATTCAAGTTCCACTGAGTCTCAAAGAAAGAAAAACCAGATTAGGCATTTCTCCCTCTCATTGTTTCTCCTGGTACCTCTTCAGGGGCATCAGCAGCAGCCCCAAGAAAAGTGGAAGGCTGTGATACCATGGCTTAATAATGCCTCTGATTAAAAAGAAAGAGAAAGAAAGAGGAGAAGAAAGAAAAAAAAAACTCTCTTCTTAGTAAATATTAAAATATATATAACTAAATGTACTTTATTATTTAGAAAATAAAATTTTAGTTTTTATGATGCATGTTTCCTTATACATATACTTACTCAAAATTGTATATAAAATATGAGCCTGCATAATGGTTTTCTGTATGATTCAGAGGATGTTGTAGTGTGGTATGTTGCATATTCCCCCCATAAAAACTGTCCTCACATCAGGATTTTGTGGAAATGTAATGTTATCCTGTTAGAAAATTACTCTATAATATGTGTGTATGGAAGATAACATATAATTATTTTCTAATAATAACTATAAATAGATAATACTGTAGACTACCCTTAGGAGTTAAAACTAGTGAGGGTAGGTTGTGGGACATTTACCATTTTCAAAGTAAATCTTTAAATATACCTAATGTCAAAATTTCAACTTAATAATTGTACTGCCATCTGTTAAAAGATACTGAAGTTTTTGTGAACAGAAGAGTCCTCTGTTTTTCACATGCTTTAACTGGGTATCTGTAATGGCTTGATACCGTGAAGAAGTGCCCAGTCTTTAGGGTGTTCTAATCAAAGAGCTGATGAAATCTCAATCTTTTGTATCTACAGGTTGTTCTACTAATTCACACATGTTAAACTGAATAGTTGGGACTTCCAGCTTCATTGCCTGGCAGGATTGGGAATGAGAGTTGAATGTAGAGTTGAATGGTTTTCTAGTGCTGTATAAAGTAGACTCACATCTGTTTCTTACCCTTCCCTACCATTTCTGACTTGTTCACACTGGACTCAACCCTATCTCTTCCATGTTCTCAGTATTTGACATGCAGCTTTCTCTGAGTCACTGGATTCATGGGTCCAATCCATTTGTGAAGCTGTGATAGTGTAACTGGAAAACTGAAATTTAACAAATTAATTCCTTATTAATTTTTGTTAACATGCTGATCTTTCCCCAAAACAAATGAACTGAAGCGTAGTTTACTGGTACTGTAAACTTCATACTGAACAGCTTCATCAACTGTCACCATATAAATACAACCAGAATATTTTAAACAAAAGAAAACTAGAATTTTAATATTTTGATTGTCTGCTTCGTTTAACGAACAGCCTAGCCAACTTTTCTTCTGTAAAGTCCTCCTTGTAGGCTTTTTAAAAAGTACTGTACATATTTTCAGTCACATTGTGCATAGATTCCTAGCAGGTAATTTTCTTTCGTCAGGCCACAGCAAGGAACTGCAAAATCCTTGTTTGTAATGTATATGATTGTATGTATTTGTTAATATGTTTTATTTCTATGTTGTTCTATTAAAATTTTTATAACACTTCCAAGACAAAAATTCCAAGTTTACACTTTGAAGAACTTATGTAATTAAAATTTCAGTAAACTAAACTTTTTAAACTTAGAAGTTAGTTGGGTTTTAACACTGGAGTTGCGCCAGATAAGCACCAAAAATATAAGATGCTGAAAACTGCTACACTACTTGTATTGGTTAGGGGTTTAGGTTTGGGGCTCTTCAGTTTTATTTTTATTTTTTTCAAATTTAAAAGCCTTAAGTGTACTATAAGCCTCAGATCATTGTACAACTGGATTGTGGTTGACTGCCAGTTTGTGTATTGTTGCTTGGACACAGCACAGTGGTTGGTAACGGAATAAAGGATACATGGACCAGAAAAAAAAAAGATACTATCATTTTCTTTTTCTTTCTTTCTCTCTTTCTTTCTTTCTTTCTTTTTTCTTTCTTTCTTTCTTTCTTTCTTTCTTTCTTTCTTTCTTTCTTTCTTTCTTTCTTTCCTTCCTTCCTTC
>NW_007252930.1:474799-547911 GCF_000164805.1 Carlito syrichta
AGAATGTTACCAGTTTTTCTAAAATAAAGCCTAAGAGATAATAGGATTTGGCTTTTTTAATATAATGATAAGAAAGCAATATTCAAATGCTAAAAAGAACCCGAAGACCCTAAAACATATTCTCATATAGTATATTTGTTTTCTTCTTATATTTGCCTACATATCTGTTAACTGATAAACTCTAATGATGTGAAAAAAGATTTTATTTATACTTGTATTTACTGCCTTCCAAAAGCATTTAAGGCAATTATTTTTAAAAATGCCACAAACTTTCCTTTGGCATCTGAAAATAACTTAGGACATTTTTTTTTACTGATTAAAATGTATCATAATTTAATTATAGTTTCTCGCACACCAATAAATGGAAAAGTTATTTTTAAGGACTTGAGAATAGTGTATTGTTGTAAAGTTTAAAGGGAAAAAAAGCAAGGGGGCATGAATGACTGTCACTCTTTTACATTTTCTCTCTTCCAGATAAAAGTATAGCATATCCAATGAAGGAGAACTCCAGGGTTAGAAAAAGTTCCCTCTGCACAATAACTTAACCAGGGATAAACATTATTAAAGAATAATTAATGCCAAACATTTAAGTAGAGGGTTGTTTTTCACTGGTTGGGCTGAATTTCCCACAGCCCATAAAGAAGTTAAATGACAAACGCCAACTACATCGACATTTAGATTTCTATTGCATGAGAAGACACATTTAGCTTGAGAAGAAATAATTACTGGACTCTTGTCATTGCTGGGACTTAAGAAATGTGAAGGATTGAGGAGAGCTCTATTCTGAGTTCTGTTTCATTTCATAAGCCTTTGTTTCTGACTTTAATTTTCTTCAGCTTGCCTTTTGAGGGGTGAAAAACTGCAAGGTCTTGTTCACAAGCATGTTCAGAATCTTTCCTTCAAACCCACCCCAGCTTTATTTTCTTAAGTGACTTAATCAAAGGTAATTCGAGTTCACATTTTTGTATCAATGCTTGTATTTAAAGAGGTCTTATCTGATTTCCATCACCAATTACAGGCTTGCATTTCTTGTTTATATCCATCTCGAAGCTGACAAGGGCCTGGTTTGGTTTTGATAGGAAGTCAAGCCTTCATCTCATGTCAAAAGTCCCTAAAGCACATTTGTTCTGGTAAAATTATATCTCGGGAATGATGGGTTCTAATACAAAATGAGGATGTGGTGGCATGGGGTGGTCCCTGCCACTTTGTTTGAAAAATAAATTGTGAAACCTCAGTAGTAAATATTTACCTGAGAGAACACAGTGGGAGGGAAATTACAGTACTGGGGAATATTGCCATTAAGGGGACTGAAGTCAGAGGTTAACGTAACAGGAGTTGGTCTAGTCAAAAAGGTCACAGTGGCTTGGCCCACTCCACAGAGAGCTCCTAGATGACTTTTAACTATTTTTGGCAAGATAAACATCATATGTCGCTGCCTTTGGGAGCAAAGAACAAAGGTCGAAGACCCAGGGGGATTAACTTCTTAAAAAGAGATACAATATTTAACTTGGCTGCCGGCAAAAGCCTTGGTTTTCTGGCTTGCTTTCCTTAGCAATGGAATTCCAGGTTTTGTTTTAAACAAATAGAGTATCTTTTAGAAGTCAAGAAGCGAACACTGCAAACCTAATGCCACAAGAAATGGCAGACTGTAAGTTGTTTTAGAGTCCTACTTTTCGAGAGACGTGGTGGTCTGAATTATGCTACACTGTGCACCTCCCTCACAGATCCTCTGCACCCCTGTTTGCTTCCCACCTGACAACCCTGGCACCTGCTCTTCCCACTCTGGGCTGTACCTGTTAGCTGCTTATTTGTCTCATCCAAATGGACTCTGAGATTCCTGTGCTCCTCTTAGTCTATCTTATTTGTCATTGACATCATTTAGTTCAGCAGTTATTCTGAAGTCGGACAGATTTGCCTACTTCTTTGAAGGATAAAATCGGAC
Source organism: Carlito syrichta (assembly GCF_000164805.1). Classification (NCBI taxonomy): domain Eukaryota; kingdom Metazoa; phylum Chordata; class Mammalia; order Primates; family Tarsiidae; genus Carlito; species Carlito syrichta. Next base: position 476,742 of record NW_007252930.1, read on the forward strand.
AAGTTATTTAATCTCATTGTACCTCAGTTTCCTTGAACTTGAGGTGACAATAATAATAGTAGCAACTTCATACGTTTGATATGATGATTCACTGAGTTAAACCAAAACGCAAGCTCTCATGCACAATACTCAAATCCAGAATGTTCTGGAGACTGGACATTTTTTGTAGCAGTCTCAGATGGCAAAACCTGGCCTGAACTAATGTGAAGCTATATGTAGATTTTATTCCATTTAGTGTGACTATACTTACGTTTCATTACAGAAAAGTTAATATGTTTTATTATAGAGTGTTGCCTCAGACCTCCTTAGGTTGTTATATACTATACAAAAATCTTAAAATTTTTGAATTCGGAACTCCCTTTAGATTGTTATACGCTACACATGGGCAATTTATGTTGATTGCACACCTTTGCAATTGTGAATTTTGCTGCGATAAATATATAAGTGCAGGTGTCTTTTTTGTGCAACAACCTATCTTCCTCTGGGTAGATACCAAGTAGTGGGATTGCTAGATTGAATGGTAGATCTACTTTGAGAAATCTCCATACCAAGCTCCATAGAGATTGTACTAATTTATTCTCCCATCAACAGTGTTTAAGCATTTTCTTTTCACAGCAATGATGCCAACATTATTATTATTATTTTTTTTTTTTTTTTTTGCTTTTTTTATAACGGCCATTCTGACTCTTGTAAAGTGATTTCTCATTGTGGCTTTAACTTGAATTTCCTGATGATAAGTGATATTGAACATTTAGGCATATGTTTGTTGGCCATTTGTGTATCTTCTTTTTTTTTTGAGTTGGAGTCTCACTCTGTTGCCCAGGCTGGAGGGCAGTGGCACGCTCCCGGCCACCGCAGCCTTGACTTGCTGGGCTCCGGCGATCTTTCTGCCTTAGTCTTCCAAGTAGCTGGAACTACAGGTGAACACAACCACGCCCAGATAATTTTTTGATTTACTATAGAGATGAGGTCTTGCCAAGTTGCCCAGGTGAGCTCACGAACCCGTGGGCTCAGGCGATCCACTCACCTCGGCCTCCCAAAGCGCAGGATTACAGGTTGAACCACTGAGCCCGGCTTGTCTATCTTCTTTTGAAAAATGTCCATAAGGTTTGCCAACTTTTTAAACATTTATTTATTTATTTATTTATTTATTTATCACAGATTTGTGGGGTAGAGTTGTGGGGTACAAGTGATGATTAACTCTACATGCAGGTGAAGTTTGGACTTCTAACTGGCCCTCACTCCCCTGGTAGTATACCAGGTACACTTTGTGTTGTCATGTGTCCATACCTTCCTCCCTCCCTCCCTCTCCTAGCAGTGCCCTGCGACCACCTATCCCACCCTTGTGCTAAAGTGACTAGTGTTCAGGGTCCACTTATGTGTGAGAACACGCAGTATTCTCTTATTTGTTTCTGTGACAGTTACTTAGTATCATGATCTCCAACTGCATCTAAGTTGCTGCAAAAGCCATTATTTTGTTCTTTATGGCTGCGTAATACTCCATTGTGTATATGTACAGTATTTTCTTTATCCAGTTATCTTTTGATAGGTTAACAGAGTTGGTATCATGTTTTTGTTATTGTAAGTAGTGTGGCAATAAACATGCATGTGCAAGTGTCTTTTTGGTAGAGCAATTTTTGTTCTCCAGATATAGTCCCAGGAGAGGGATTGCTGGATTATATGAAAGGTCAATTTTTCATTCTTTTAGGAATCACCACACTGCTTTCCATGGAGGTTGTAGTAGCTTGCACTCCCACCGACAGTCTAGAAGCATTCTCTTTTCTCCACAGCCGTGTGAACACCTGTTATTTTTTGATTTACTATTGATAGCTATCCTTACCAGAGTTAACTGATAGCTCATTGTAGTTTGTTTTCTTTTTAATTTTTTATTTTAAAGATGTAGGATACAGTTCAGGGTTAGGTATACAAATGTCCATTATGCAGGTATGCTTGTTGTTGAGGTGTGCCTCCCCCCATCCCCTGGCAGTTTCCCAATACTGCTAATCCCACCCTCTACCCCTGGCAGTTTCCCACTACTGCCAATCCCTTTCTTACAATATTATGATAATTGTTCAAGGTCTGCTAATGAGTGAGAACATGTGGTACTCAGTTCTTTGTTTCTGTGATAGATCATTTAGTATTATAGACTCTAAGTCCATCCAAGTTGCTGTGAAGTTCATAATTTTGTGTTTCTTTATGGTTGTGTGATATTCCATTGTGTATATGTACCACATTTTAAAAAATCCAGTCCTCTTTTGATGGGCAACATGGTTGGTTCTATATTTTTGCTATTGTGAATAATATTGTAGTACACATGCGTGTGCAGGTATCTTTTTCATAGAGTCATCTGAGTTCCTCCAGGTATTCAGTTAGGGGATCGTGGAGTTTGTATGGAAGGCTGATTTTTAGATCTTTTAGAAATCGCCACACCGTTTTCCACTCATTGCAGTTTTGACTTGCATTTCTGTGATGATTAGTGAGGCTGAGCACTTTTTCATGTGTCTGTTAGCTGCTTGTGTGTCATCTTATGAGAAGCGTCTGTTCATATCCTTTGCCCACTTTTTAATTTTTTTCCCTTTCATTTCACTTGAGCTTCTTGTAAATCCTGATGTCAGGCATTTGTCAGATGCATAATTTGCAAATATTTTTTACCATTCTGTGGGTTGTCTCTTTACTCTCTTGATGATTTCTTTTGCTGTGCAAAAGCTTTTAAATTTGATGCGGTTTCACTTGTTTATATTAGCTTGTATGGCATTCGCTTTTGGGGACTTAGTCAAGAATCCATTGCCTACTCTAATGTGCATAAGGGTGTTTCCTACATTTTCTTATTCTTATAGTTTGAGGTTTTACATTTAGGTCTTTGATCAATTTTGTGTTGATTTCTGTATAAGGCGATAGGGAGTCAGTTTCATTCTTCTGTATGTGGTTAGCCAGTTTTCCCAGCACCACTTGCTAAATATGGTCTCCTTTCCTCAATTATAGTTATTGATGACTTCATTGAAGATGAGTTGGTTAAGAGATCATGTTTTCACTTCCAGAATCTCAGTGCTGTTCCATTGGTCTATGTGCCTATTCCTCTATCAATACCATGCCATCTTGGTTACTGTAGCTTTGTAATAAAGTTTAATGTCTGGAGGTGTTTTGTTCCTTTAGCTGAGGATTGTTTTGGCTATTCATGCTCCTCTTTATTCCATATGAGCTTCTGTATTGTCGTTTCCAGGTCTGTGAAAAATGATGTTGGTAGTTTGATGGGTATTGTATTGAATCTATAGATTGCCTTGGGTAGGATGAACATCTTGATAATATTGATTCTTCCAATCCACAAGTATGGGAAGTTTTTTTATTTGTTTGTGTCATCCTTGATTTCTTTGAGCAGTGTTTTGTAGTTCTTGTTGCAAAGGTCTTTTACTTTTCTGGTTAGGTGGATACCAAAGTATTTCTTCTTTTTTGTGTGTGGCTATTGTGAATGGGATTGCGTTCTTTTTTTAAAAAAAATTTTTTTTAATTTTTTTCTCATCCTTTTTTTTGCTGGTGTATAGAAATGCAACTTTCTTTTGCACATTGATTTTGTAACCCAAGACTTTACTAAAGTCATTTATAAGTGTGAGGAGGCTTTTGACAGATTCCCTGGGGTTTTCCAGGTATAGAATCATATCTGTAAAGAGGGATAGCTTAACTTCCTCTTTTCCTATTTTGATACTCCCAATTTTCTTCTCTTGCCTGATTGCTCTGACTAGGACTTCCAGTACTCACAAGGAGTGGTGAGATTGGGCATCCTTGTCTTATTCCAGTTCTTAGCAGGGAATGCTTCCAGCTTCTGCCCGTTGAGCAAAATGTTGGCTGCAGGTATATTATAGGTGGCTCTTTTATTTTTTTAAGGAATGTTCCTTCTATGCTTAGGTGCTCAGGAGTTTTTATTAAGAAGGGATGTTGGATTTTATCAAATATTCTTTTCAGCATCTAATGAGATAATCATGTGATTCTTGGTTTTACATCTGTTAATGTACTGAATTACATGTATGGTCTTATAAATGTTGAACCAGTCTTGCACCCGAGGAATGAAGCCCACCTGGTCATGGTGGATGATCCTTGAGATGCATTGTTGGATCCAATTTGCTAGAATCTTGTTGAGAATTTTTGTGTCTATGTTCATCAAGGAGATTGTCCTATGATGATCTTTCTTTGTGGAGTCTTTGCCTGGTTTGAATATCAGTATGATGTTAGCTTAATAAAATGAGTTGGGGAGAATTCCATCGTTCTCAATTGCCTAGAATACCTTCAATAAGATTGATATCAGCTCCTCCTTGCATGTCTTGTAGAATTCAGTTGGGAAGCCATCTGGTCTAGGACTCTTTCTGGCCGGGAGATTTCTTATGACTGAGTCGATTTCCTGTATTGTTATTGGTCTGTTTAGAGTTTCAGTTTCTTCTTGTTTCCACCTTGGGAGGTTGTGTGATGTCAGAAAACCCTCTATTTCTTTTAGAACTTCTAGTTTATTTGCATGCAGCCGTTCATAATAATCTCTGATAATATTTCAAATTTCTTCAGGGTCAGTTGTGACTTTGCCTTTTGCTTTTCTAATTGTGTTTATTCGAACTTTCTTTTTTAGTCAGTCTGGACAGAGGTTCATCAATCTTATTTATCCTTTCAAAGAACACAGAGCCTTGTTGATTCTTCCTATAATTTTTGTCTTCTATATCCTACAATTGTGACTTTATCTTAGTAATCTGGATGTTTCTGTTGAAATTAAGATTTAGATTATCTCGCTTTTCCAGCTCCCTTAGATGTGATGCTAGACAGTTTACTTGTGATCGCTCCCACTCTGGGAGCTTTTCTATGCTCTCAAGAAATCCTGCTTTCTCAAACAACAACAACAACAACAACAACCCTCTCTATTTTCTCATTCCTTCACCTTCACAGGGCAGGGATTCAGTTCCTGTGCCAGCTTGGTGTATGGCAAGGGTTGGGGCATCCAGATTCCAGCATCTGCCTTTGCTTTCTGGTCTCCATATGCTCCTGTCCACTTTTTTAATGGGGTTATTTATTTTGTTTTGTTTTCTTGCTGATTTGTTTGAGTTCTTTGTAGATTTTTTATCCTTTGCCAAATGTACAGTTTGTGAATATCTCCCCCTATTTAATAAGTTGCCTATTTACTCTGCTAATTAATTATTCGGATGTGCAGAAGCTTTTTAGTTTAATTAAGTTTCACTTATTTATTTTTGTTTTTGGTGCATTGGTTTTGGGGTTCTTAGCTATAAATTCTTCACTTTGACCTATGGCCAGAAGAGCTTTTTCTAGGTTTCTTTCTAGTATTTTTATGGTTTCAAGTCTGACATTTAAGTCTTTAATCCACCCTGAGTTAATTTTTGTATATGGTGAGAGATAACTGTTAAGTTTTGTTTTTCTGTATGTGGCTATTCAATTTTCCTAGCACCATTTGTTGAATAGGGTGTCTTTTCCCTAGTGTATGTTTTTGTCTGTTTTTTTAAAGATCAGTTGTTTCCAGGTATTTGGGTTTTTTTCTGGATCCTGTGCTCTGTTCTAATGGTCCATGTGTTTGTTCTTGTACCAGTACCATGCTGTTTTAGTTAATATAGTCTTGCAGTATAGTTTGAAGTTGGAGTATAGTTTGAAGTTGGGTAATGTGATACCTCCAGCTTTGTTCTTTTTGTTTAGGACTGCTTTGGCTATTCTGGCTTTTGGGGGGGGTTCCATATAAATATGCACCTCAATTTCCTCATGTTCAAAATGCAAAACATAACTAATATCATAGTGTTTTATGAATTAAAAAGTGAATATGTGCAAAGTAGTTAGAAAAGTGCTTAGCACAGAGTAAATTCTATGGTAGGGTTAGTTCATCATTATTATTGGTATTATTGCATGAAAACATTACAAACTGGTCATTAAAAGCATACCATGTAATAGATGAAAATAGAAATAAATGCCATGTTCCAGAACAGATCAATTCAAATTCAAACTCAAATTTACTAAGATAAAAGTTAATTTTCATGTAATAGAAAAAAAGTAGAAATAAACAACCTGCTCCTGAATGGAATAATTCAAAGGTGTTAGACTAAATTAAGCTATACATTTAATTAAATTCTGATAAAAATTCCAATTTATTTTATAGAATGTGACAAGTTGATTATTAATTTGGAATAGAACATGTGTGGACATAAGTTTTAAAAAATGGGAAAAAACAGTAATGATGGTGAAGTTCCAATAGATATTAAAACATACTATAAAGTTATTTTAATTAAAACTGTGCATTATTGGGGCATGCATAGACAAAAATTTTATTTTCTGTTATTTTGTAGTAGTTTATATATTTTTTTAATTTTAAAGTTGTGGAGTACAGTTCAGAGTTAGGTATGCAAATGTTCATTATTGCAAGTACCTTTGTTGATGAGATGTGCCCCTCCCTCTCCTGGCAGTTTCCTACTACTGCCAATCCCTTTCTTATAGTATTATGATGATTGTTCAAGGCCTGCTTATGAGTGAGAATATATGGTACTCTGTTCTTTGCTTCTGTGATAGATCACTGAGTATGATAGACCCCAAATCCATCCAAGTTTCCACAAAGCCCATATGTTTGTCCTTCTATATGGCTACATAATATTCCATTGTGTATATGTACCGCATTTTTTTTTTATCCAATGGGCAGCATGGTTGGTTCCATGTTTTTGATATTTTGAATAGAGCTGCAACAAACATGCGTGTGAGACTCCAACTCAAAACAAAACAAAACAAAAAAAAACAAAAAAAAAAACAGGGAGGGGAGATTGTCTTTTTACTCAGGATTTTCTGTCCTGTTTGAAGTTGTTTTTTGTTGTTGTTGTTGTTGTTTTTAGTTGATGTCTCACTCTGTCGCCTAGGTTGGAGGGCAATGGCACACTCACGGTCACCACAGCCTTTACATGCTGGATTCAGGCAATCCTTCTACCTCAGCCTTCTAAGTAGCTGGAACTATGCGAACACGCTACTATGCCCAGATAATTTTTTTTTTAATTGTAAATATGAGGTCTCACTAAGTTGCCCAGGTTGGTCTCAAGTCCCTGCGCCCGGGCAATCCTTTTGCTTCAGTCTCCCAAATTGCCGAGATTACAGGCTTGACCCGCCGTACCCAGCATGGTTGAAGTTTTACAACAAGAATTCTTTATTTAATATATGAATAATTAAAATAATTATTCAATTTAAAAATAATCTAACATTATACACAATACAATATATACACATGAACACTTATTCAATTTACTCTTTCTATGATTGTGGCGGTTATTTGTGAGTAATTACATACTGATGATGACAACAAGGGATGGAATTTAGGAAGTGATGAGATCGTATACTTCAGACAGTTTACTGAGTTAACCATATTAAAATTTCAACCTATCAGGTCACTACTGGACAATTATATACAATATAAAATACAATGAGGATTAATAATATGTACATCCTGATCCAATGTCATGTTTATGGCTTTGATATAGATATTCGTCTTCCTTTCTACCATTTGTAGCTTTCCTTTTCTGTCATCTTTAAATAGGTCATCGGATCCTGTTATATCAATACAGTTTTTCACAGTGCAAAATCTTGGCAACTTTAGCCTCCTGAGTTTTTTTAAATAATTATTTTACTCAAATTTATGTTTACTCCAAACCTTTACCAGCAACCCCAGGTATGAGAAGGCCTGGGACTTGAAGCAGATTCACTTCTAACCTGAGTGCCACCTGATTGTGCTCAAAGTAATTTATAAATGCAATCTGAGAAAATAATTGCTTACAGAGAACATGTCTGCTGCTTAGGGGACCCTGTGAAAAGTATCTTACAGCAAAGGGGGCCCCTGCTGGAATAGAAAGGGATGTTCTGATCTGAATTTTCTTTGATGATTTCATTATGAATTTAATGCAGCAAAGATTTTCAGTATAAGCATTAGACAACAACCAAGATTTTTTGTGATATAATATAAAATGATTTTATATAGACAAAAATTTAAGGCAAGCAAAATTCTACAGCTTGATTGTTCGTGGGATGATATTTCACGCTTCCAATCATTTCATTTTAAAAGACCTCAAGTTTACAATGATGAATCTAGAAAGCACTAACAAATCCTACTCATTCAACTCTAGTTCTTGAAATGGCATCTGCCTTTGAGCTATAAAAATAACAGATGATTTTTTGATAGCTTATCAGTTAACAGACTGCTTAGTTAGGGTAGCACATTTTTATGCTAATGTCAGCAGAGAGGGAAAGGAAAAGCTGGGAGAAAGAAAGTAAAAAACACAGAGCACTATGATAGGGTAGAAGGAAATTTAAAGTCTCATTTTGCTCAGATAATTAGGAATTTTCTCTTCCAGGCTTTTTTCTTTGTAAGAAAAAGTGGAAACTTTAGTGTGTTAGACTTGTTTAAACTTGCAGTACATCCTAGAGGTAAATGAGAAGAGTCATTAAATATAATTTTATGTTTAAATCCCATAAAAATGTTTTATACTGGGTGCAAAAAAGTTAAGCCTTTATAGATAAAGAATTCTATTGATTAAAGGATGTATTTTTTGTAATGTCAGTATGACATTGTTGTCTCAGAGTTAGGATTGCAATAATTAATTCTAGTAATTCAAGCCTAGTTCAATGAAAAATATTGTTGAGGTTCTAATATGGTGTTGCAATATTAGAAGAAAGAATATAATGAAATAATATATTGACCCCATATAAGGGAGGTTAATATTAGATTTTCTAAATAGTTTAGAATAAATCATAGACCTATAGAATCTCAGATTTGGAAGAAACCTATAGTTCTGCTGGTACAATCTGTCATCCAGAGGCTGCATTCCATCTTTAACAGCATAATAATAAAGTAACATGTGTTAGTAATGATATGAGATTTAAAATTTAACATTTATTCAGTATTACATTCTAGATCTCGACTAACTGAGTGATTAAGTAATATTAATGAGAACAGTAAATTGTACTTAAATAGTGAAGGAAACATTAAGTTCACCAGATAGATAAAGAGGAGAGTGGTATTTAGGAAAGTAAAACAGCTAATGCAAAATTTCAGAGTCAAAAACATTGATGTGCATTCAAATAACTTCAAATAGTCCAGTAGGAGAAGAAGATAGATTGCATCATGAGGGTCGAACAATTAACCTGGGGTGGAAGATAAAAAGCCTGTGTACCATGCTAGTGGAAGAGAAACAGTCATATCAAGATTGGACCAAATGAAAAAATATATATATATGTATATTTTCATTCTGAAGAGATCATTTTGACAGTTAAAAATAGATTTAGGTGGTACAAGTGCAGTTTTGTTACATGGATGTATTGTGTAGTGCTGAAGTCGAAGTCTAGGCTTTTAGTGTAGCTACCACCTATATAGTGCTTATTGTACCCATTAAGTATTTCTCTTCCTTCAGACTCCTCCCACTCTCTTACCCTTCCAAGTCGCTAATGTCTGTTATTCTGCTTTCTATTGCCACATGTACACATTCCTTAGCTCCCATGTATAAGTAACAGTATGCAGTATTTGGTTTTCTGTTTCTGAGTTATTTCAATATATAATGGCTTAAAGTTCCATCTATGTTGCTGCAAGATACATAATTTCATTCTTTTTATGAGTAGTATTCCATCTGGTATGCATGTGTGTGTATGTGTGTGTATCATATTTTCTTTATCCAGTCAACTTAAGTTGATTTCCTATCTTTGCTATTGTGAGCAGTGTTGCGATAAACATACAAGCGCAGGTATCTTTTTGATACAGTGATTTCTTTTCCTTTGGATAGATACCCAATAGTGGGATTGCTGGATAGAATGGTAGTTCTATTTGTAATACTTTGAGAAGTCTCCATACCATTTTCCATATTTAAGTCTCTTCATGTCATGTGCCCACAGTAACCAAAACAACATGGCATTGGTATAAAAATGGACACATAGATCAATGGAACACAACAGAAATCCAGAAATAAAGCCACTTACCTATAGCCAACTGATCTTTGACAAAGTCAACAACAACAAACATTGGGGAAAAGATACCCTATTTTAAAAATGGTGCTAGAAAAACTGAATTGCCATATGCAGAAGAATGAAACTGGACCCCTATCTCTCACTATACACAAAAATTAACTCAAGATGGATTAAAGACTTAAATGCAACACCTGAAACCATACAAATACTAGAAAAAAAAAACTAGGAAAAACTCTTCTGAACATTGGCCGAGGCAAATAATTTATGACTCATACCTCAAAGGCAAATGCAACAAAAAAATAGACAGAGGATTTAAACTAAAAAGCTTCTGCACAACAAAAGAAATAATCAATGGAGCGAAAAGACAACCTGTAGAATGGGAGGAAATATCCGACAAAGGACTACAGAATCTACAAGGAACTCACACAACTCAGCAACAACAAAATAAAAACATTAAAAAGAGGGCAAAGAACATGAACAGATATTTTCCAAAAGAAGCCATACAAATGGCCATTTTGACAGTTCTGAAGGATAGACTGAAGATAGTAGTCAGATGGTAGTCAGATGAGACTGCGTGAAGGCAGAAATTTAGGTAAAGGGCTATTTCTTTCTGACAATAGTCCAAGTAAATTATACTGAAGAGCTCAATTTAGCCTGTAGGACAGAAAAGAAAGGAACTGATAGAAGACATTTTTAGTACCTCATCACTACAAGTTTAAGAGATAAAAGAGTTTGGGGTCCTCCAGAGCCTCTCAAACAGGTGACTGGAGAGTTGTGTATTATTAGGCATAAAGATGAAAAAAAGCTGTAAGGGGAAATTGATGGATCTGAGGAGCCCTGATTTGTCCAGGGGGTGGCTAGTAAGCTGTTGGAACCATGGGTCTTGCATGTTCTGAACCAGAGAAGTTTTGGAGTGTTATCCCTCTCAATCTGAGTTCCACGAGGAAATCAAGTTTTACAGAGAATGATAAAAATGATCATTTTCTCTCAATTATCCTAAGGATGGTACATATATGCTACCATTCCAAATGCATAAGAAATAAGTTAATTCATCACACAGAGTAAAGAATTAGATCATTAGAATTGATTCTCTCCATGAACTTTGGCTGAAATGGGATGAGTCACCCAGGAAAAAAATGAAAGAGGAAAGAGCCATGTCCTCCTGGATTTCAGAAGCTCACAAAAGAAAACAATGACCAAAGAGATTAGAAGACATGCTTGCAATCTAAATTTCACAGATACATGTATGAAAAAAAGGAGAGAGAGAAAGTTTTGAGAAAAACGATTAATTATGTCAAAGTCCCAAGCTTTAGAAAAACAGCATTTATAGAGTACTCACTGAAAACCAGATTTAACTTATATAAGGAATGAATATTTTCTTAATAGATTTAGGATTTAGACTCATTGATGGCATCACAAAGAACAGGCAATCAAGTGGTTATTTTAGAACATAGATGTGAACAATTTGAAGTAAATAAATAGAAAATATAGAAAGATTCTGGTTCAAACATAGGGAATGCTTTCTTTAATAGAAAATTTTTTGGTGATGCTTGGGTCACTTCCAATATTCCTCACCACTTAATAATGTGCCCATGAGTAATCAGATACTCCTGAGAGAGTCCCGTGAGGGTAAGCTCTGATGTTGAGTGTGATCTTACTTATGGAGAGCCAAAATCTCTTCCCAAGTAACTTCAACTCACCTTGCCACTACCCCACCCCTGAGCATCATGGGGATATGCATAGAGCCTTCCATGACGTATCCTTTAAAATACTAAATGATGTAATCTCATGTTTGCTCTGAGTCACTGCCACACATGAGGAAACTGAACAGCCAGAAGATAAGTACTTTGCCAGAGTTATACAGTAGTGAATGACAAGCCTAGAATTTGAATTCAGGTAACTTCGTCTCCTCCAACATCTTCCTCTTAGTACAGATGAGGAAACCAAGGCCCTAAAGGTGACTTATTTAGAGACACCAACTAATCAACACTAGAGTCATGCTCTCTGGTTAATTGAGGAGTGATTTATTTTATTAATGATGGCTATTCTTACTGGGGTTAGGAAGTATCTCAATGTGATTTTGATTTGCATTTCTCTGATGATTAGTGAGACTGAACACTTTTTCATGTGTCTGTTGGCTGCCTATATATCTTCTTTTGAGAAGTATCTATTCATGTCTTTTGCCCACTTTTTAATGGGGCTGTTTGTTTTTTTCCTTTTGGTGTGTTTGAGTTCCTTGTAGATCCTGAATATTAGGACTTTGTCAGATAGACAGTTGGCAGATATTTTTTCCCATTCTGTGGGCTGTCTCTCTGCTCTCTTAATGGTTTCTTTTGCTTTGCAGAAGTTTTTCAGTTTGATGAGGGTCTACTTGTCTATCTTTTCTCTAATGGTATAGGCACTTGGGGTTTTGATCAGGAATTGGTTGCCAGTTCCAATTTCTGTAAGGGTATCTCCTGCATTTTCTGAGGTTCTTATAGTTGAGATTTTGCATTTAGGTATTTGATCCAGAGTTGATTTTTGTGTATGGTGATAGATAGGGATCCTTTTTCAATCTTCTGCATGTGGTCAGTCAGTTTTCCCAGCACCATTTACTGAATAGGTTCTCCTCTCCCCAGTGGGTGTTGCTGGAGGATTTGTCAAATATGAGTTATTGAGAAATTGAGGTTTTGCCTCCGGAATCTCAATCCTGTTCCATTGGTCCGTATGTCTGTTCTTGTACTAATACCAGGCTGTTTTGATTATTGTAGCCTCATAATAATGTTTGAAGTCTGGAAGTATGATACCTCCTGCTTTGTTTCTTTTGCTAAGGTTCGTTTTGGCTATTCGTTGTCATTTATATTTCCATATAAATTTATGTATTATTATTTCCAGATCTGAGAAGAATGCTGGCAAGGATGTGGAGAAAAAGGAATGCTTCAGCACTGATAGTGGGAATGCAAACTAGTGTAACCTCTTTGGAAAATAGTGTGGTGATTTCTGAAAGAACTAGAAATTGACCTTCCATATGATCCAGCAATCCTCCTACTGGGAATATACCCAGAGGAATTCAAATAATTCTACAAAAAAATATACCTACACATGCATATTTATTGAAGCACTACTCACAATAGCAAAAACATGGAACTAACCGTACTGCTCACCGAAACTGGACTGGATGAAAAAAATATGGTGCATATACACAATGGAATATTATGCAGCCATAAAGAAGGACTTCACAGGAACTTGGATGGATTTAGAGCCTATCATACTCAGTGACTGTCACAGAAACAAAAAACAGAGTACCACATGTTCTCACTCATAAGCAGAGCCTGAACAATTACCATAATACTATGAAAGAAAGGGATTGGTTGTAGGGGGATGCTGCCAGGGTGGGGATAGGGGGGATACAACATCAATAAGAGTACCTGATCTCAAACCAGGCAAAGTGGGTACCAAAGGGAGGCCCAAACTTTACCTGTATGATGACCACTTGTACCTAATCCTGAATTGTACCCCATATTTTAAGACAAAAATACTTTTTAAAAATTTATTTTACCTAGTGCTTACGAGCGATGTCCTCATGAGGACACAGGGCAAGTGATGAAGGAGAAATTATGGTTCTGTAAATTTATTCAATTTGTGCTTAGGAGTAGATGAGTTTAACAGCATTCATAAGAATAAAGAAAATTTAAATGCTTCTGAATATCTGATAGTTTTTGCAGAACTCTGATGCTTTATTAAAGCTGATAAAACTTAGTGAAACAGATTTGGTCCGTATTTTATAAACTATGCAAGTAAAATGGTTCTTATAAAACTCCTTTCTCAAAATACTTAACAGCACTCTTGTGTTTAGATTTTTTAAATCTTCAAATAGGTCTGTCAAGCCTTAGAAGGGACTACACATATTTCTAGTAACAATAGGACAAGACCTTTCTAGGTCTCCACATTCCTTCTGGCAGTGGAGAGAGAAGGGACCACAAAAAAATAGAAACTGCCAGTTTAGGAAAGGTATCTTATAACTTATATATAACTCTATTTCTCACCTCTTTATTGTTAGTATCTAAAGTATTAGCAGAGTTTAGAAGACTGCCTATCTCACCATATACATTCAATAAATATTTGCTTAATGGTATATGCTGGTCAGTGGATATTGCTATGGAATACTTTTTCAGTAAAAGCATCATATAGGCGAGCCTAGATATTGACATGGAAACTTGTTTTTCCTAAATCAGTAAGCCCAGACAAGAATATTAATGTATCGGTTCTGTCATTTGCAAAGAAGTATTATGACATCATGAAGTCTGGGAAGCATGGAGTTCTGTGATGGAGCCTTTTATATGTATGTATGTGTGCTCTTGGGGGATGAAACCTTGAGAATGGGAGTGAACAAGCTTATGATAACACCTGTATGTAAACCACCCCATATACGTCAATCCCCTGACATACACAAATGCTCAGCTTTACTTCTTGGAGAAATCTGAAAACAACACATGGCAGAGGAGCATCTGGATTCTGATTCTGTGGCACTATGTTTTTAGTGTGCCTTCTTTAGGGGCAAGTGAAAAAGAGGTGCTTCCTGAACTCCTCAGGTCCATTCTCACTTGGGATTTAAGGGGTTGCTTTTATACAAATTACTGTCTCCTTAGTGTTCTAAAGGGCAAAGGGGTCTCTTTTAGAAGATGAGAGAGTTAAATGAATATTCAGTCCAGAGTCCCGTTCCAAATTAAAATATCCACATTTGTATTGTAAACGTTCTAAGGTCTTTTTTAACAGCATAGTCTTTGATTCCTACCATCCTGTCTCGGTAGCTAAAGAAATGTCAACCTTACCAGATTTATATAGCCTTTTGATGTTTCACAGCAGATATAGCCCCCAATATTTTACCAACCCTACTAATTAGAAAATGAAATTCACAAAATCTTGAAGAAATACTTTGTTATAGTTGTCTAAAACATCACTTTCTATGTACATACATACACACACACACACACACAAACACACACACACACACACACACACACAGGTTCTTTATACTTTGATAAATGCAGGCATTTATTCACTTAGTATTCAGCAAATATTTGGCAGTTGCCATCTCTTCTTCATGATTTGTCCTAAACTGGAACTTCAGAGACACATCAGACACCATTCCCAATATCGTATGAACTCAGGCAAATAAGGAAAAACCAATAAGTAGTAACTGAAAAACTAAAGTGAAAAATTTGCTTAAAAAAACAAGTAATTGTTTCTTCAAGTGGGGTGAATAGTTTATTCTTATTAGTTATGCAAATTGTATTTCATGTTTTACTAAATGAATAAAAAAAACTTGAAGGAGAATTTAAAATTATCATAGTATGAAGTCATGCCATTCTTCACCACTGTTTATTGTTGTTGCTGTTGTTTCTCCAGTCAGGAAAAACAGTTTTTAAAATGGGACCTCTCTGAAGTCTGTTACCCCTTGGTTGTTAAGTTCATGTATAATCATTCAAGACCTTGAATTTAAACATAAAACTCAATTTTTAAGAGACATCAGTATATGGCAAGAAAACCTCGGTTTCTGTGATGTAGTCACATGTCTGTGCAAGAATCTGAGCAAAAGATTGTGTTCAGGGTTATGAGTCACAGCTACATAGGTGTTCCTCATCTTCCTTGTAACAAAACTACCTGTATAAATTATGGCTGATGAAAATGGAAGCTATGTATCCTCCTCCTATAACTTGTTATTTTGCATCTCTCTGGATACTTTCTATCTTAGTTTGAATCATTTAAGTACAGAAGTTCCTGTAGTAGATTGTCACAGATTCCTGAACAAACTAATGGAAGTTATGAGCTCTCTCTCCAAGTGAAGCATCAAAGAAACCACCCTGAAAGGGCCCCTGTACCAAAAGCAATGCATGATAGGGAGAGAAAATGGAGGAGGCACTGAATTGAAGACACAAGCAGAAAAGAAAAGATCATAAAAACTGACCAAACATTTCAAATTTACCAGAAAACGAATCCATTTTAATGTAGACTAGTAAATGGGTAATAAAAGTGTCAATGTCTAAGATGTTTATTGCTGCTACCTCAATTTGAAAAGATGTGACTTTACCTCAAACATTTTTTTTCATTACCATATGATATCATACCATATGATATGATAAGAAGACTAGAATTACAATTTTGTTTCATGATTTGGACCAAATCATACCTCTTCCATAAAAATCATAGCATCTAAATTTTGCCTAATTGCAGAGGTAAATCAGAAACTTCTCTAACGAATAAGATTTGGAAGATGAGTCATTCAGGCTTATGAGTCAGGTTTCAAATTTTTGTAATAAAATTTATTAGTGAATCTGTTATAAAACAGTAGAGGGATTCAAGCACATTGAGCCTCATGCATTTTCCAGCTCTAAAGAATCATATAATCACATACATTCAACATATTTCAGGATAATTCTAATTTGCTGATTTCCTATAAAAACAAGTATATTTATGTGTGTCATTTATTGATACAGGAAGAATACACTAGCCACTATGTCTAGCAAAATGGAAGTCAGTTGCATTTCTGAATTTTATTTTGAAATATATTTGGTGCATTGAAGGCTAAGAAATATAAAGAAAATCATTCAGCACAGAAGGTGGACAAATATTATGCCTACGTAGCCAAGGCCTTTGAAAACAATTATGTCACTTATGCATTGATGAAATGTAAGATAATAAATTAGTACTTTGAATGAATCTATAGTTCAAACTTTGCAGTGTAAATCGGGGAACATAAGGGGGATTTTATGATATTATAATCTACTATAATAACTCTGTGACTTTCTTAGTTTGAAGAGTTCATCAGGGATACACAAATTTGGATGTGCTACAAATACATATTTCATAAATAGCTGATGTGAACCTTTAAATATTGGGGACTCTCTTCCATGTTTTTATCAGTAGCAGCCACTATCTGAAAAAAAAAGTAACCAGATACACAGTGGAGTGAATGTCGTTCTTAAATGGAATGTGTTACTCCTTCCCACTCTACTGAATGAACTGTTAAAAGACCAAGAAGGCTGTCATAGAGATATCACAGGAAATAAAGGACTCCAAGCCAAGGGTGTGTCCAATGGGGTTGGCATGGAATGACAGACCGCCCTCCCCACATGGAAAATCTCGTCACCCATCTGAGATATCACATAACGGTGGCAGCGCTCCAGAGACAGAATGAGCTCCACCTGTTTGCAATGTGTTTAGCTATTAATATTTATGTAGTAATTCAAGGGAGTAAAAAAATGACAAAATGAACCAAGTTGTATCACTGTTGGTGCTTTCAACCAAGATTTCTCAAAAAAAAAAAAAAAAAAGTAACAGCATGAATCTGTCCTTCACTGTAGGAAGAAATTGTGTGACAGCCTCAGGATGCCAAAGATTGTTGGAGAAGAGAAGGCAGGAGCCATGACCTTGGTATGTCCGGAACACTAAATCTAATTTTTGACTTAATACAAAAATTTTACTATGTGTAGTTGTGCTTCTGACTCATGTAAAAGCCATATAAATGAGAAAAAGATATGTTTTCAGATTCTTGCTAATATTAGCAAGCCATATCATTAAACTTAGAAGAAATCAAAATGGCACACATTTCTTATCTTGCATCTGAAACAAAATAAACTTAAAAATATGTTTGTCTCTATCAATGTTCCATGCATATTTTGTGTAAGGTATGACTGTTCTCCATGACAACAAACTCAAAAGGTCAGTAGTATTCCATAAGGATCATTTTCTTCATGTTTATGACCATGTGATCCATTGGTTTAGCTAATTACTTGAACCTATTCTTTTTTTTTTTTTTTAACTTATACTCCATCTAAGGAAATGGACTCCTTAAATGTACTGACAAAATGATATGTTCTTCTATTTATCCTGAAATGGCTTCTTTTGAGGATCTGTCTTATGGTTTGTAGCATAATGACAAAACTCAACACTGGATTCAAGGACATCAAATTTACAATTCTACTTCTGAGCAATAAGATTGGTATGATAGAATAATCTTCAGCATTGGGATTAGGCAGATCTGAATTTTAATCACAGATCACTCCAAATTAGCTGCATGACTTCATACATTTATGGAACTTTTAAAGCCATGATTTATTATTTGTTAAATAGGGATAATGGTAATATCTCACAGAATTGTTGTGAGACTTGAGTACTATGACTAACGTCAAGTTGCCTAGAGCGCTTTTGAATTTCCCTTCTACCACAGTCTGGGCTAGGACTGATTCTAAGATCACTGATATTATGGGGATATGATGCATTGCCGGACTGATGAACACCTAGAATTTATTTTATTTTATTTATTTATTTCTAGTATGGAACTTTTTCCAATAAATCTAGTAATTTGTGGACTGGCATCTAAGACAGTGCCTGGTACTTAGAGGATATATATTATTTTATAATCGGAAGATAAAAACTCTTCTGACATTTGGGTATATGATTCAAATGAAGATCCGGCTTTGGAAGTTTTAACCTGTCTCAATAATATTTTGAAGAGACTTCCTTTATATTAGGAACTTTGAGACCACAGAGAAATCTCTTTTGGAGTTAATTCCCATGGGCACTACAACCCAGCATTGGTTTTGCCTTCAAGGTTCTTACAGGTCCACTTAATCCTGCAAGTAAGTTCTAAACGACTCAAAGCATTGTTGTGATAATTTATCCCTAGGGACCATTCTGATGCCTACATAGGCATTACAGCACAGAACTGCCTGTGTGCCTGTGTGATACCTAGACCAAGCTCGAATGGTTCCTTCCATGTTGGAGTTTAATACTTAAATCCTAAAACAATGGCATGCAATTCTATTCCATCCCTTTCCTCAACACTGAAAATGTTAAGAATTGTGAATAAGTAATGTGGCAGGCTGAAAAGCAAAACCCCTCCATGCCTGCCCCTTGTCAATGATATCAAGTCCTAATCCCTGGGACCCTTAAGTGTTACCTTTGTATGGCAACATCTTTGGAAACGTGGTGATTAAGTTAAGGATCTTGAGATGGAAAGATGAGTCTGGATAATCAGGGTGGGTCAAAAGTGCCACATAAGTGTCCTTACAAGAGAGAGGCAGAGGCAGACTAGACAGTCACATAGAGGAGGAGAACACGTGAAGACAGAAACAGAGAGGGGAGTGATATTACCAAAAACTAAGAAAGGCCAGCAGCCCCCAGAAGCTGGGAAAAACAAGGAGTGGATTCTCCCCAGAGGCTCTGGAGGGAGTACAGCACCATCTACTCCTTTATCGTGGCCCAGTGATACTGACTTAATATGTCTGGCCTTCAGAACTGTGAGAGAATACGTTTCTGTTGTTTTAAGTCACCAAATTTGTGATATTTTCGTACCGCCATCAGAGGAAACTAATATGAATAGTAATACTTCCTCTGGATTCTGTTTCATAACATTTTATCAAGAGCTGTTTACAAATCACTAGGTCAGAACTAGAAATGGGTACATAAGCAGGTGAAGATGTAACTATGACTTTAACCAGTCCTGTAAGAATGCAAGAGACTTTTGAACATTCCTTAGCTGCTGAAAGTAAAGACGTACCATCTAAGCTTCCTCTGTAGACATTGCCAAGCATTATATGGTGTTTCCTTTACTACACAACAATTCCAAACCCTTTCATAAAATCCTGGTGATTAATTTTCCATTCCTTCTGTCCTGTTTCCATCCCTTCATGTCACAAAGCCTTGAATAGCTTTTCATCTCAAGATTTTCCACTGTTTGGACGGTGTATGCCTCTCCATCTGCATTGTGTATCACTCACTCTTTGTTATTATATCCATCTGAGTCTTCCCAGGCTACTTTCTGTCCCAGCAGTATGCCACCCCTCTCTCGTCACTGAGCCTTTGTGCCTACATTCCCTCTGCTGGAACACGCTAATCCTTCCTCTCTTCCCTGAATTCTAGGCTAGATTACAACTCCATACTGCATGTTTTCATAACACCTTATATAACTTCTATCAGTATTTTCATTATTATTTATTATAATGACTGGTCTAATATGTCTTTCCCAATGGACTGTAAGTTCTGTGAAGGCGGTGACAGTGCCTATTTTATTTATTCCTCATCCTTCATGCCTACTGTTAAGTGTCCCTGACTGTCACAATAAGTAACATAAATACTTGTTGATCAATGGGTGATTGAATGAGTGAATGGACAACTTTCTTCAGAGACTGAAATTCTAGTTAGCAAGTTTATTTTCTTTTCATAATATGACTCAATCATTTCAAGTTGCCATGATTTTGCTTTAACCCTGGACACATAGGCCTAAAGCCTGAAAAATATTTCATTGCTGCAATAAAGCTCCTATTTCTTACATTTAAATTTCTCTTACTCTATCAGCTTATTTATTAAATTGAGTGTGTGTTTCCTATAGCAAGTATATAGACAGCATTGATCAACATAGCCCTACCCACTTGTGAAGAACAGATTAACATGCTATATAAAACATAAAATTTTATGAGATCTATAAAAAAAATCTCAAACACCTAAGATATACCTCCACCTGTTTCAAAGAATATTCCTGAGATGGTGTTGTCTTCTTGTTATTATAGCTCCACAAGCTTTGGGGGAAGGTACACACACAGAGTGGCTCAGGTTAGTTACATGACACTCTTTTGCCCTGCTTTTCATAAGTAATTTTATTGTTGGAGTTGATGCCAATATGATAGTGATCTACATTTTCTCTCATCAAATGCCAACTCTTTAGACCCTGTGGAATTAGTGACCATAACTCACGTCTAGTGGATAGACTGTATGCAACAGCCAGCTGTCTGAGCAGGAAGGAAAATGATTTGCCTTTTCAAATTGGCTTTGAAAAATCTATCTGCTGCCAAAAGGCCTCTGGGCATGTGTACGAAACATCGAAAACAGATACAATACACAAGAAAAGAAATAAATTCCCAAAGCTGGCTCTCCATGAAGTGGAGCTCTACCAGTGGAACCGAATGAACACAGAAACATTACTCTTCCTCTCTATAAATAGCTCTTCTCCATGAGAGTTGAAATATGTAGAAGAAGAGGGCAGGTACACATTGGAACAAATCCATTGATTGAGATTTAAAAAATCAATGCCACACCTTTTTAAGTAGTTTTTTTAAAGCTTATTTTCTGTTTTAGAAAAATGTTACATCTCAGCAACGCTATTATTTATTTTTAAGCATCCACAAAGACTAAAAATCTTCAGACTTTCTGAAAATTTAGAAATGCTTGTTAATTTAACATTTAACTGCAGTAACTTAAAAAAAAACTTATTGGTTTCATTATAAGAATATATTCTTACTCTCTTGCTCATAGAGGAATCTAAAATTCATATTTAATGTTCTGATTAATAAGCATAAACAATGCTTTAAAAACTTTTTTTTACCTGTGTGTAATCAAACCATCTAGTTACCAGTAAATGCAAATGTCACCGATTTTCAATGGTCTCTTTGGGACTTTTAATCTGTTTGCTTTTATAAAGAAGGTGATTTTATTTTTACATTAAGGAAGCATTAACATCATTAAATGGGCTCCCGCTTTATGATAACTGCAAATGTCACATTGATCCAGAAAGATAAGAAAATGTGCTCATCTTTGGAACAAATATCCAAGGCATGAGCAGGCAACCCACACTATTTGCATTAAAAAACAAATTGTATAAATGCAGAAGATTGATGTACCATCTGTTCATGTCCTTCACTTTTCTGGCTCTTCTGTGTTAAGATATTTTTATGGAATAGTTACGTTTATTATTTCGAAAATGAGCCACAGGTTAAAAAAGTTTATGATGGGTAATATAATTCAAAGATACTAGTTTGCTATATTCCGGTTATTAAACCTTTGCATTATGGTACATTTCATGCTTTTAACTGAATCACCCTATCACTTTTGTCGTCTATTATTCAGACCAAAATGCAATGTATACAAAACTATAAAGAATGTTTAGGACCAAATCCAAAATATCTTACTAGGACAACTGTTGGCAAGGAGAAGGAAAAGATTCTTTAAACATTAAAGACTTCAGAAATAGGCAATAGGCATCATCAGCATACTCTGTCATTCTCAAGGAAAACAAAGGGGTAAAAAAGAGTAAATAAATATATGTTAGGGGAAAGTACATTGGATTTTAAAACATCTACAAAGGCATTACTTTCTTCTTTCAATTTGTCATAAAAACATCTACTTGCTAATCTTAAGAAATTTCATTTTTCTTCTGCCTTTTATTCACTAACACCAACAATATCTGATTTATTTATGAAACTGAAAATTAACTTGCAACTAGAGTCATCTTGTGTGAAGTGTAAAGTTCTATTGTGAATGTGTTACATTTTTTGATAACTGGACCAAAACACACACACACACACCCACAAAGCAATAGTATAAAATGAGGCTCTTCTTCAATAATCGCCCTCTGGTGGCAACTGCCTTAGACACTGTAAGGCCACAGTTTTTTCTGCGGTACCTTTTCAAATTACACAAGCCTCTTTTGGCTGTAAAAATTGCACATTGCGTGGTGCATATAGTTAAATACATATAGTTATGCATGTTTGTGTATGCGAATAATATACTAAGGTATTGAATTAACAGTTACTAATAGTTCCCACAGAGTTTGATCTTTTTGTTGTCCTTGGTTTCAGGTTAGAAAAATTATGACCACAATAAAAAATAGAAAGGTTTTTCTTGAAATTTGGAAATATTTTTGGCACTAAAATCAAAAGCTTAAGGAAATTTTTAACAGATAGTCTTCTCATATTTTCCAAAAGATACCTGATTTTCTTCACCTGAAACCACAAAGAAGTTGTTATATTTGGAGAATATGTATGATGATAGCAATAACATACATTCCCATTTCATTCTCTTCTCACTTAACCTGTGGAAAAAAAATCTACATTGCAATAACTTGCCACACCGTCAATAATAAGTTGTTCTTATACAGTTTAATATTGAGCATGTGTAATTCTTTTACCCTTTAAAAAAATTCCTATTTTGATTTTTTTTACAAGTGATACAACAGAATAAGTGAAAGAATAAGATATTACCTACTGAGAAGCACAAGCCATATCCTTTAGCATGTCTGGTCTTGAGAAGACCATATATCCATGGAGGTCCTGTTTGACTCAGCTAGTGTCTAAAGAGTCAAGGAAAGCCTCTAAATGAGGTTAGAGGATCAAAGAGAGAAACTAAAAAGAGTGAAGGTAATACACAAGATAGAAAGAAGTGCTAGTTAGGATTTCCTGGAATAAGTGAAAGAGTTGTGAACATGGACAAAGACACTATAGAATATTTTAGAATTTCTACAACTTTTTCTTAGGATCATTTTCACTTAACCTTAGACAATAAATTGGTCTGCCCAATGACTTCCAGACTACAAGGATAAAGCTGGAGATCAAGTTGGAAATGTGATATGGAAAACATTAGTAAAATAGAGCCTTCATTCATTACAGAACATAAGTGACCTTCACATTGTATATAGAAGAATAAAATGCTGTAATATAATCTGCCATAGCATTTTATAAAGGTCAGAGAAAATCCCTGTAAATCCATATTACTCATGTAAGGCATAGAGTCCATCTTGGAAGAAGTAATCGTTAAAACAATTTTGTAATAGCTAATATTGGAAACATGCAGAAAAAATATACATATATATACACACACATATCCATATTTTTTTTCATTTTGAAAATCTAAAGAAGGATTTTTATTTTGCAACCATAAATTGATCAATGAAAAAGGCTGGAAGTGACTATTTTGGCTCATTCTTCCTTATCTGTTTGCACAATTCCAAGACAAAAATTCATGTTGCTTCTTTTTCTGTCTGAAATTTTGTTTATAAAATAATTCCAAATGCACTCCATCTTGGTGCATTACAGTGTGTAGTTCAGATTTCTTCACGTTCACATGAGAAGACACATACAGGACTTTAAGGGCCTATAACATAAAATGAATCTGGACACAGCTTTCTGAACATACAGGAGCACATAGTAATCTTTTGCCTAACCATACTCCAAATCACAGTTGGGTATTTTTATTTTGTGCCTAACACTAAAATCTCAGCTTATTCAACTTTAATTCTTTATTTATTTCAGAAAGTAGTACTTGGCTCCTTTCTCTCATGTTTTATTTTAAAATAATAGTATACAGCTGCAAATTATAGTTAGTGTCTAGTACACAATTAAATGTTATCTCTTCCTTAGTTCACTGATGTATTCTTTGTGCTTTGTCTCTTAAATCATATACATTTCATTAAGAGCAAGATTAGAGATCTGTATGTTTTTTTTTTAAATGTAAAAGAAGACTCCCTTGATTATGATATGTTCTTTATAATACATTTAACTATATTATGATTCCTTTTCATGCTATTTTAAAACCATGGTTTACTGAGGATTTTTAGGAACTATTAACTTTCTTAGAAAGTTATACTGATTAGAAGCAACTAATCAGTATAGTCAGAACTTGCCCTATGAGTGTGAAGGTTACTTTAATTCACAGGACTACTCAAAACTAAAATAAAATACATTTAAACTATGCTAGGATCGTTGTCTTGGATTCTTTCTCAACACAGGAGAGAATGCTTTTGAGTACAGTGGAAAAACTATTCCATTAGAGCAGTGTTGTCCATCTCCTTCAGACAACTGTCCAGTAACGTAGCTGAATTTTATTAGCATAAATGTTCCAAAGGGATACTGCAATATGTCTTTTTAAAAAAGAGACAACAGCTCTTCCTGTTTCTGTCTTCTTTCCTGGATGTTAGATTAAGCTTTGCTGAGATAATGCCAGGATCTGGTTTTGCTTTTTTTAAAAATTATCTTACAAGAGGCTATTTATTTTAACCAAGATATAGATCATGATTCTACTTTAAGATATTAAAATCGGAAAAATTTAGGTTTTTTTGGATTGAGTATAAAGCTTAGATATTAAAATTATTCTTAAGCTTTTTTATTGCTGTTTATGCAATAAATGATGCTCATATATTTGATTTTTCAGAGGAAGGAAGTGTAGAGAAGCAAATGGTTTGATATAACTGTAAAAACACTAAGAAATAAGTAAGAACAAGCTTGGTAAATCTTTTTAAATGTATGCATTAAATTTTGGTAAGACTGTCATTTTATATGTGGCAGTATGGTAAGTGAAAAGATAGTAAACTATGTTTATCCACACTCCATCTTGGGGTTACTCACCATCTAAGATAGATCATTCTGATGTGAAATGCCCTTTAAAAAATGTATACCCGTGAACTGGAAAGACAGGACAGAATTCTGTGGTTTGGTGAATGGTATCACACCACTTCACACTAAGCAATTGGCTCCACAGTACAAGCATAAAACCCTCCTACTAGCTGTATACCAGGCCTTGTTCATACAGATCAAATAACTTTTTCCAACAACTGAGGGAAATAATTCATTTTAATTGACAACCAAAATAGAGACTTTAGAAATTCACACAGTGACTACAAAATGAAGTGTGCGTGGAGATGGTGGGGCAAAAGTTAACCAACTGTCTGTTCCAGTTAAAGAACCATGAGTAATTCCTTTGGGTAAACGTTTTTGTTTTGTTTTTTTTAGCTGAATTGACCAATTGCTTTAGCATAATATACAAGCAACAATAGGGCTTAACCACTTATTTTCCCTTTGTTAGGGCAATAAGCTATGATGTAAGAATATTTTGAATGTTTACTGTTTCTTTTTTCATCTTTTCATGTGATTTTTAAGTATACCAGACAAATTTGCACAACATTAAGCAAAATTAAAGCCTTAAGATGTATAGTTTTTTGTACACGTGTGACTGCGAAAACGGATAGGTGGAATGAAAAAAAAAAGCAGACGGTAAAATAGAAATTTCTCAATTATACATCCATAGCACATTTACGTAAACAACTAGGCATACATTTTTGCATGTATATTATGAGGTCATGTTACCTTCAATACTAGAATTATAAAAGCTAGCACTTTATGATAGCTCTATGATCAGTAGTATTTACAGTATTCCTGAAGTAGAGTAAGTTATTTGAAGAAAAAGATGAAATCCTTAGGGGGAAATGCTGTTAAGAAATTATTCCCTAAAACACTTTTTAATGAGATTTATTACAGAGCTTTTGTACTTTTTTAGAATAAAAACTTGTGATAACTTTCCTTGACTTTGAGAGAAAATAGAAATTTTGACTTTTAAAGGTCAAATGAACTTTCAAGAACAGTCTCCTCACGTCGTACATGAATATAGTTATCTTATTTTGTGTTTGGCTCTGCTTTTTTTTGCACTGTTCCTCCACACTGCTGCAGCACACAAACCCAGGGTTATGCTCTTGTGTCCTTTCTGCACGTTTATCTTTTTGTAAGAGCGGGGGGTTGGGGGAGCTGATTAAGCACCAAAGTTATGCTCAGAATTATATAGAATATAAAATTAGATATTGTCCCTGCCCAGTGGGCTCACAGTATCTCCAAATTTGCTGTAAAATATGTCTACATATTGTATAACAGATGCACTTCAAGTGCTAAATGTCTGGAGATAAATCTATTATTGACTTCATCCTCTCAACCTTTCCAATTTCCTTTATCATTTGTCAGCTCTCTTTATGTACATGATGTACATGCCCAGGCAGATTGGTAATTGCATAGCATGTTCTTTTTTTTTTTTTTTTCCAAGAGATGCCACAGTCCAAATCAACCATGGCAGATTTTGGTCCTAGGCACTGGAGCACTAATAACATTTTGACCCCAATCTATGGACATTTGTCTCCCTTCACTTATAGCAATAGTAGATACTCAAGTACATTCTGTAGTACTTTCTGCCTTGTTGAAAAATGTTGGATTTTTAAATGTTTTTGAACTTATGTTCAAAAATGTTCTCCTTTCTTCTGGGATAGAGGGATAAATATTGAATTGTATATGGTTAAAATACTGGAAAAGATACAGGTGGCTTTTTATGTGTTCTAAGACATACCTATAGTGTTTTTTTAAATTTATAGTTCTGGTAGTCACCTTTGAATTGACATATTTATATTGTAATTTCAACACAGACACATATTTGATTCATGTAATTTATATACTTAAATACATAAAGGCATTTCTTTCTTGATACCTCAGTGCTATCATATATATTTTAATTACACAGCCATTGCTTTAGCAGACATGTAGATAAAAATCTTAATCTGTAGCAGAGCAGATCTACAGTATTATAAATGTTAAAGTCACATAATTAGTTCTCTTGCTAACTTCAAATCTGTGGATCAATTGTTAACAATAAAATTCCTTCAGACTTTAGAGTTGAAATATAAGTTTTTAGCCTGTGTGAATACAACTTTTGTCATTTATTTAATAGAAGAATAGTTTTTCATCTCATCTTAAAAATAAAGCAAGAAAAATGTAAAAATAAAATGTCCTTTTCTTCCCTCCCCTTTTTGTTTATTTCTGAGTCTTTTCTTCATTTCAAATGAGTTTTTAAACACATTTGGCAGTCAGTACCCCTAATCATTCAAAGAGTTGTGTGACAAGGGGGGAGCTGGCTAGATACCATCAGTTCTTTTAAAATGTATTAGTTTTTAACCACCTGTCTTCTCCCTCAAAATTTAAGGAGAAAAAAATATATATTTTGATGAGGGAATCAGCTTAATGATTTTATAATGAAGCTTCGGGATACATACTTTAGCATATATCATGACTTAAGACCTTGTAAACACCATGAAAATGAGCACATTTGCTCAAAGTTTGTCTTCTGGTAAAAATCATCCTTTTTACCACAGTGAACCTACATGGGTGCAAATGAAATTGATCATCAAGAATGAATCCTTCTATTGCTGGCTTTGGCTTTGTGGCCCAAGGTAAAGTTGCATTTTGGTTTCCATGTCAGTGTTGTTTCTGTCCCCAGGGTAAAGGGAGCAGAATCTTATTGCTGTTACACTGTCGCCAATAATCTCTTTTATGTTCATTGACTTTCCACCTCATAAAATATGGTTTGCATTAGGACACTAGTACCTGGTGATCTATTTTATACATCCTCAGTTTGGTTACACCTTGTCATGTAAATACACACTGCATCTGCTGACTTAATGGTATAAACTGAAAGGATGTCAGTAGTATTCTGAGACAAGCTCTTTAAAGATATAAGGCCATCTAAAGTCTGAGAGTAATTTGTAGCCGCCATAGACATTAGAGAATTTTAATCAGAGTGATGTGACATGATTTCATTTTTAAAGTATAGCGTTTCTGGAGAAACAAAAACATTTTTATGCGATGTTTCCTGGCATTTCATAGGATCCCCAAATCTCAAAACTCTTTAGGGAAGAAAGAGCTCTGTTTCCTCTTTCAGAAATGTTGACACCTTCACTAAAGGTGGGGGGAGGGTTTGGACAGTAGAGTCCAGGTCATGATAACATTTTGCAATAAATTAGGGGAGGCAGAACTAACAGGCTCTCCACTTCCTGGCCCATGGAAATACTGGTAACATGCATAGGCTAAGGAGAGAGGTTGGAAAGCAGAGAAGGGAGAAACAAAACAACGCCGCTGAGGAACAGGATGCAATGTCTTAGTTTGGGATATTTAAGATGAATAAAAGGTGGAAAACTGAAATGAAAATTTAATAGTGGTAGAGTATATAACAAATCAAGAGTCCCATCTGAAAAAATCATAGCAACTACTTTATAATAATAATAATAAGATTCCATACACTTAGTATTTTTAAGTGTCAGCTATGCACTGCCCATTATACTGGGTCCTAGGGATGAAATGGTGAATAAAACTCCATATAGTTTCTTGTGCAGCTTAAAAATTTGTGAATAAGAAAGGTATTAGTAAAATAGTAACACAGCTGCAGTGTATGAACTTGCAGTTGTAAGATGAGCAAGTTCAGTGTATTGGATGGTGAGGGGTATGTTAATTAAATTTGATTATTGTCATCAGTACACAATATACATATATATTAAATTGTCGTGTTGTACACATTGAATATATTCAATCTTTATTTGTCAGTTAATTATTTTAAAATTAAAAACAAATGCAAATACTACAAAGGGAAGATAACATGGTGCTATAAGAGCAGATAATAAACAGATTAAGGCCTTGTCTGGGGATCTGGAAAAAGTTTGAGTGAGACTTAAAGAATATGTAGAAGTTATATTATCATTCCATCAACATTTAAGTGAAGAGATAATAAGGCAAACATCTTCATAACAAAGCTAGCCTTTTGTTTTGTGTTTATAGGTTTAGTAAAAGGAAATTAAAGGCTTTATGCATCTGAAATTACTGTTAATTCATAACCTCATATGCTATTCAGATCTCACAATGTAACACTCACAGGCAGTAGTTTTACTATATATCTATAAACTTCAGTTTTCAGTTTAAAATCTCAGATGTTTCCATTTGCATTTAGCTAAAAAATTGGCAAGAAGATTATCATCTCTGATCCAATTTTTTTAATGGAAAACTAATTTTGATTTATGGGGTGGCAAAAATATAAACATTTTAGATAAGTCTTTTGCCAATTTCTAGATAAAAAATGGTTTTAACTGTTAACTTTGGCCTTTTGAAGGATTATTTTTAACTGAACATGTCAATGTTTTCACCCTATTATGTCCCTCTGTGTAAAATTACACAGTATTACCTTGTTCTGTTTCATAGGACATCATAACCTTTTTATGGGACATTGGCACTGTGTCCCTTCACAGTAATAGTCACTGTCCGATGAAGTCAGAGTCTTCATATCATTACCATTTGTTCAGGCAAGTGCGTGGTAGTTATTAGCACATCATACAAAACATAAAAACTCTTTTAAAATAAATGTAATACTTTCTGTGATTGCTTTTATAAGAGGAAAAATAAGATACGAGTGAGAAATATTTCTGATGCATTATTATTAGCATTAGTGCTTATTTGTTAGTGGTCTGGTGATGCACAGTTAAAGGGATCTAAAAAATAAGAAAGCTAGTGTAGAAAAATTTTGAGCAGCAACATTGTGAGAAATCAACTCTAAGCAAGTTTAGAACATCCAAGACTCCTGAAGTTTTCCCAGGAAAACTAAGCTGATGCTTCTAAATCTTTACATTATAATGTTGTTATTGTTTCTTTTTCCTTTTCAGAACTTATTTTTTACTAAGGAATTAGACATTAATAATAAAATTCATTTTTTAAAAAGTTATCAGATCCTTTTGCCTAACTCCTGTGTAGCACTCTGGTCCTTCACTTTCAAATAATTTATCAAAATTTATTATTGTAATTGTATGTGTTTATTTGTTTAACTATTTGCAAATATTTTAATAATTAATATACTATGACAGCTGACCCTCATCTGTTTAAGAAGTCAGTCTAGTAAAACTGTTTTAAATCATTTTAGTACTCAGTGCAGAAAAGTTTAGTAATTTTGACTGTTCTTTTTTGATTATTTTGGATTTATTGCTTGCATCAAATATAATGAAGAACCTTTCTTCAAGTCCTCTTAAATTCTAGTTTTACATTTTTAAATGTGATATACTTGCATAAACATATATGTATACATATATGTACATATGTATACATGTATATATGTAATTTTTAACAAATTTAAAACGTCAATGTGCAAGCATTAAATATGTATTCATTCACAAGCATTTCTTGTTATATTTGTTTAACATTATATAAATGTATGTACATATAGGTATACAAATATGCATTTTTTTAAACAAATTAGAAACGTCTTAAATATATTTTTTCTTAAAATAGTACCAGAATTACAAAGTTTAGGGCAACTTTCTGCCAGCATTATTGATATATAATGTATACGGAATAAATTCAACAATTTTGAGTGTACATTTTTATAACTTTTGACAAATGTTTTCCATCTAGTGACTGCCACGATGATCAGGGTATATAACATGCCATCTCTCAAACAGTTTCCTCATGTCCATTTACAGCAATTTCTTCTCTTTGCTTTTTATAACTGTAGTTTTGCCTTTTCTAGGATTTTGATTTTGGTCACTTTTTTTTAATGATCCATCTTCCCAACAAGACTGTAAGCTCCCTGAGATCAGGGATTGTGTAAGTCAATAGGAGATTAGATCTGATAATTAAGAAGAGAGACTCTTCAGACACATGGATTTAATAAAAATTATATTTCACAGAAGCAAGTTTGAAAGAAATAAAGACAGATGATAACATAAGTTTAGTGAGTATGATTCTCCCTGGTGGTTGTGATAATTAAGCTAAATGAGATCAATGCTGTCACATTGTGAAAAGACATTAATCAAACTTCTGTGCTCCCTGCTACATCACCGTGAAACACTGTCAAAATCCCCTCATATGTTTGCATCCAACCTTACGTGTTTGAATCTTACTTTCATATTTCAGGTATAATTTCATTATGTGCTACTTTATTCACAAGTCAGTTAACAATGACTACCCTTCGTGTGTTCAGGATTACACTACAAAGATTCAACCCTGACCAGCCCATATTTCTGTGCCCTGATTTATCTCCTCCATGACTTGACTTGGGAAGGATGGAGCAAGGCAGTGCTGACCAAGATCTCTCTCAGTCTATTTGATTCATCACCATGAATTTAGCATTCAGCACAGGTTCTATACATTGTAGTTATTCAGTAAAGAACTGTTGAATGAGTAAATGTGAAGTTTCTGTTTACTCATCCATAAAATGGACCTAAATCACTGTGCATACCTCTTAGGTAAAACATTTAGTATAGTACCTAACACATATTTGGTAAACAAAAATAAAATGTTTATTGCTATAATTACTAGAGTAGCTCTGCAAATTAGAAGTCTAGATTAATTATCCAGATGATCCAAGATGCAGCTTTTTAGCTTGTCTCATTCTCAGTTTTTCTTAGACTTAGGGAACTCAGCTAATTGAATGGCTGCATATATAAAACTCCACAACCACAGATCCTACCTCTCAATTACTGGGTGATTGACAAATGTATTGGTCTAAAGAGTTTCATGAGTTTCACAGGTTTTAATGAAATCTCCAAGTCAGCTTGTACTTCTGCCTGTAACAGTCTCCATAAATTTCTGTAGAGGGTAAAGCCCTCTACAGAAATGAATCACTACAAAGAGTGTGTGTGCGTGTGTACATTTGTGCACACATATTGCCAGTATAATTGTGCCTGAGAGTTTGGCATAGTGGGATTTTGTTTAATATGCTTAGTGGGTTTTTTATAACCTTGCAGACCTATTACTCAGAGTTGATAGCTTATGGTCAAGGCTCATCCCTTATTTATTACTTTGTTCCTTGTCTACTCTTCTAATGAGTATTTATTAAGCACTGCTGTGTTTCAACATTGCTCAGAGAACTCCCAGATATGGAACTCTGTTTTGTTTTGTTTTTTTAAATAAAACTTAGGGTTAGAAAGGACATGACAGATCATCTAGGGATTCCCTAGAAAGTTAAACGTAGAGCTGGAAACTGCAGGATTTCTTCTGGTTTCTTCCCCACTCTGCCTGTTTCACTTTTTCTTATCAACCATCAAGACATCTAGCTTCTCAAAACTTACAATATGATTTGCTGTCTACTTTTTTTTTAATTAAAAATTTTGTTAGCCGGGCTCGGTGGCTCAGCCTGTAATCCCGCGCCTTGGGATGCTGAGGTGAGTGGATTGCCTGAGCCCGCGGGTTCAAGACCCGCCTGGGCAACTTGGTGAGACCTCATCTCTACAATAAATCAAAACATTAGTTGGGCATGGTAGCACATGCCTGTAATTCCAGTTACTTGGAAGGCTGATGCAGAAGGATCGCCCAAACCCCAGCAGGTTGAAGCTGTGTTGGCCGGGAGTGGCCACTGCATTCCAGTCTGGGCAACGGAGTGAGACTCCAACTCAAAAAAAAAAAAAAAAGTTTTGTTTTCTTTAGACTCATTAAAAGTATAGAGGGTGCCAAAAATGTGTACACATTTCAAGAAAGAGAGAAAACTGTATTAAAATTGTTATGTTTAATATATACTAATGACAAAAGATGAATTTAAGTCACATTTGACTTCTGCAATTGCAAGAAGTGAGCAAAGTTGTTGCCATCAACGTCCAGACACTTCTGATTACAGCGAACTAAAAATAATATATGATAACATCTTTTAATATGTGTGTACATTTTTTGGCACCCCTGATAGTTAACTTGGACTACATAATTTACATAACTTTTGCCCCCATATCAGTGTCGTTTTCTCATTATTCTGGCCTATATCTTTATCTTCTATTTACATCCTTTAATACAGGAAAAATAAAAAAGAAACTAAATTTGTATGCAAATTTCTCTCACAAATATTCAAATACAAATCAGAAAAAAAATAGAGAAATGAGGTAGCAAAGAGACCCAGACCTAAATACTGAATTTTCTAGATGTCTATTCCCTGATGTCTTTCAATTTTTATATATGATAGTTTCACATATTAACAGAAAATGAAAATATTAAACTTGCTATAAATCAGTTGGGTTTTTCCCTCATACTTCAACTTTAAATAGAATGTTGGTTATTTTATTTTAGCATGTCATAGTAGCATGGATACTGAGGATTCATATCCAACAGACCTAAAGTTTCAAATAAGTTCTTGAAGATATTCAGTTGTGCTGTCTCCTAGAACATTAACCTGGGCAATTCAGATAACTCAAAGCTGCATCTGTAGCACACACATAACCAATTTTATATAGAAAAGAAATAGTCCTGTGGAGACCATGGGGATGGAAGGTGTGAATGGAAAACGGTGTCCATAGGCAAAAAAGTTTATAGACTTAAGAGTGGCAGATTAAGGCTTAAGAGGAGACACATATTAATGGGCTAGAGTTTGTACTTATGAAACTTAACAGAGTTGGACAACCCCTTTGGGTCCCCTCCTACTGTGGGAGTTTTTCTGTCCTCTCAATAAATCCTGCTTTCTCAAAAAAAAAAAAAGAAAAGAAAAGAAAGAAAGAAAGAAACTTGACAGAGTTATAAAAATGTGAGTGTTAGAAAGCAATTTTTAAAATGACAATAGCATTGGAAATATTACTTTTGCTTAATTTAACTTTTTATTGTAAAAAATAAGACAAGTGCAAGGTAAACAAACAAAAAAAACAGTGCCAACAAGTAAACTGTACAATGAAAACTAAGCATCTAGCCACTTCAATCCCTAATTGCATTCCTTAGAGACAGCCACTAGTGTTTCCTTCAGCCTTCTTCTCTGCGTCTCTGAATGTTCCCACTGTCCACTGGGGTCACAGCACTGGGATAATATTACAGTTTTAAAATGTTGCCCATGGAAGCAGAATGATTCTTGCAAGCCCTTTAAGGAAACCTATACATTTTTCACATTTCTAGGGCATCATTTCACAAACCTACTTTAAAAACCATCCAAAATTGAACATATTGGAGGCAATCAGCCAAAAATCAAGACTACACCATGTTAAGCATTAAGAGCCAAGAAGAGTGACTGGATGTCATGTGCAGAGCTGTGAAAACCCAGCCCATCTTGACAAAAAATAGATTTACTGTATACCGTGTACTGTAAATGGCAGCATGTGGAGCGAGCAATCACACAAGCGAAATGCAACTCTGTGACATGCACATCGCAAGCTCGGCAGGGCTGAGACGCAGATGAACTTTCTGGTTACTTGATGTC
This sequence comes from Carlito syrichta, assembly GCF_000164805.1. Lineage (NCBI taxonomy): Eukaryota > Metazoa > Chordata > Mammalia > Primates > Tarsiidae > Carlito > Carlito syrichta. The sequence goes on from NW_007252930.1 coordinate 511,236, forward strand.
ACAAACCATCTTCTGGGTATGCTGTACTGGAGGAACTGATAAAGGTGTCCATTTTTTCAATCACATCAGCTAATCTATGACTCAGAGCAAAAAGGTTTGGGGGCAGTGAAATTGCTTAGCTAATTCGTATCTGGTTCTCTGAGAGTCTGTGGTGTGATGCATCTTGGTATGGGGTGCGCTTTGCATTCACAGGGAAAAAAATGACATCAAATGGAGTCAAAGTGTTGTTTTAGCATCAGATGGCAAATACTCCAAATACCAGCACTTTTATCACTGTTACTTTCTATTATTTCTAAAAGTGAAAAGAAATATTTATAGAGAGAGAACCTGGGTTTAGATCTCATATATTCCTAACTCATAGCAAAAGATGGTACAGAAATGATCCTGGGAGTTTAAGAATTTTAGGCCATTTACTGTTTGCATAAAACACAAAAGGGTAAATATCATTCAGGGTTATTTGCCTTTCCGTCATCATAGATGTTTCACACGGAGCCAAAAGCTCCTGGCACTTCAAAATGCTAAGGACTCCTAGAATCAGTTGGTGTACATTTCTTACTCATTTAATGAAAGATGACATTTAAACAGTATTTTCCACTTGAGAATTAAGTAATGAGTGATCATTTTAGATATAATCACTACAATGGTAGCTGTTGTCATTGTTTAGGGATATTGACACACTTTCTAAATATGCTAAATGTAATATGATTGCATAGTATTAATTAGATGATACATTATATTTAATTGTATGATTTTCCAAACACTGCACATTCTAGTGTACATTATGTGTTTTATGTATTATACATTATGCCATATGCATTATACTAATATATTATTCTGTATATGCATATATTTTATATCATTGCATAAGCAAATAATATATAATTATGAGATAACAGTATATCCACCTACCTCTTAAACCTGATTTCATGTTCATAGTTTCTTCCTTAAAATCAAAGCACTTAAGCAGTGTTCAAGAACTCAATAACAGCAACATTTCAATTTAAATATTTAACTTGAAAGGCTCAAAGTGTATGCATCACAAACCCAGTGGGGTGTTATGATCAGCAATTACTGAATATCCCATGCAGAAGTATACTTTATGTTTTAGTATGAACAAAGAGAATATTTTCAAGAAAGTAATAGAATGTTTTATTGTATATCTGTGATCATTATAAGTAGAAAATCTCCAAGCACTGTTACAACTTTATTGCAATATTCAAGAAAAACGGTATTTATTTGGAACAATAATTGCAGTTTCAATCGTACTTTCCTCTTTTTACTTAGCAAACAAACATACAAATACGTATTTATGTAGTTAGTCAGATACTATATATACTTAGTTTAGTTCACTGGCAATACTTTAACCAGCTTTTCTTCATGATCTTTGATTTCAAATAAATTCCAAATTGCTATAATTCAACAGACATGCTGAATAATGACTACGCATATCCTCGTTTAACAGAGAAGCTTACAATGACAAATGTATAATCAATTTTAGTTTTCAAATGTAATGTACAGAAATGGTGTAGGGGGAAAAACACCACATTGGTCTTCATTTTATTTGAAAACAAAAATTCCTGGGAACCAGTGGTGGCTGGGGCAAGAAAACTTAACAAGAATTTGTTCCTGGGAAGAAGTAGCTTTCCTCCTAGCTGTACTGCAATACAATAAAAAGAAAGTGGTTAGCACAGCCTTTCTAAATAACAACAGGGCAATAATGACGTCACATCATTCCATATTTAAAATCACAAATTGAAAGTGAATAATAGACTTTATCTCATCAAGAAATTGAATTCTAAGTTTTCCAACTCTTTCAACAAAGGTCACCTAGAGGTAAGACGCAGGGTTACTTCTCCATTTACAGTTCATCACAGCGTTAACTTGAAGGACCAAGGGGGTGGCACATGTTTTGCAGAACATATATGAGCTGTCACCAGTTTTTTTCCTATTTTGGTCTATTTGGATAGGAAGGAGAAATCTTTCTGTCCCATTGCTGCAAATGTTGAAATAATTTGGTTGTTCTTCTAACACCTTGTTTTTAGTAATGGTGTGTAGTGGTTATTGGCCCAAATTAGGTATTTAGAGTCACAAACTGTAATTACACTTACACGTTTTTCTTTTCCATTTACTTCTTTCTCTCTTTTTTTCATTTGTTTTTCTTTTAAAGATGTGGGGTACAATTGGGGGTTAGGTATACAGATGTTCATTATGTTCATTATGCAGGTACCCTTGTTGATGAGGTGTGCCTCCCACTGCCCCAGCAGATTTCTACTACTGCCAGTCCTACATGCACCACCACCCCACGGCAGTTTCCCGTTACTGCCAATCTTTTTATTATAGTGTTCCAATAATTGTTCAAGGTCCACTTATGAATGAGAACATGTGACACTCACTTCTTTGTTTCTGTGAAAGATCACTCAGCATTATAGACTCTAAGTCCATCCAGGTTACTGTGATGTTCATAATTTTGTCCTTCTCTATGTCTGCATAATATTCCATCGTGTATATGTACCACAGTTTTTTAGCCAGTCCCCTGTTGATAGGCAGCATGGTTGGTTCTGTGTTCTTTCTATTGTGAACAATGCTGTAATAAACATATATGTGCAGGTATTTTTTTCGTAGAGTGATGTGAGTTCCTCCGGGTATATTCCCAGTAGGAGAATTGCGGGGTAGTATGGAAGGTCGATTTTTAGATCTTTTAGGAATCACCACAATATTTTCCACAAAGGTTGTATTGGTTTACCCTCCCATCAACAGTATAGAAGTATTCCCTTTTCACCACATCCTCTCCAGCATTTGTTGTTTTTTGAGTTATTGATGATGGCCATTCTGACTGGAGTTAGATGGTATCTCAGTGTGGTTTTAATTTGCATTTTTTTGATGACTAGTGAGGCTGAGCATGTTTTCACGTATCTGTTGGCTGGTCATATGTCTTCATATCTTTTGCCCACTTTGTAATGGGGCTGTTTGTTTTTTTTCTTTTCAGCACATTTGTGTTCCTTGTAGATCCTAGATGTTAGGCTTTTGTCAGATATACAATTGGCAAATAATTTTTCCCAGTCTGTGGGCCATCTCCCTGTTCTCTTGATAGTTTCTTTGGCTTTGCAAAAGCTTATCAGTTTGATGAGGTCCCACTTGTCTGTCTTATCTCTTATGGCCTGGCCACTTGGGGTTTTGATCAGGAATTGGTTGCCAGTTTCCATAAGGGTGTCTCCTGCATTTTCTAAAGTTCTTATAATTTGAGGTTTTACATTTAGGCTTTTGATACATTTAGAGTTGATTTTTTGTGTATGGTGATAGCTGGGGGTCTTGTTTTAATCTTCTGCATGTGGTCACTCATTTACTGAATAGGTTCTCCTCTCCCCAGTGGTTGGTAGTGGAGGTTTTGCCAAAGATGAGTTGGTTGAGAAATTGAGGTTTTGCTTCTGGAATCTCTATCCTGTTCCATTGGTCTATTTGCCTATTCTTCCACCAATACCGGGCTGTTTTGACTATTGATACCTCCCGCTTTGTTTCTTTCTCTCTTTTTTGTTGAGGATTGCTTTGGCTATTTATAGTTGTTTATGTTTCCATGTGAATTCCTGTATTGTCATTTCCAGGTCTGAGAAGAATGCTGGTGGCAATTTAACGGGTATTGCATTAAATGTGTAGATTGCCTTGCGTAGGATGCACATCTCAACAATGTTGATTCTTCCTATCCATAAGCATAGAATATTTTTCCATTTGTTTGTGTCATCTTTGATTTCTTGGAGCAGTGTTTTGTAGTTCACATCCCTGGTTAGGAAGATGCCAAGGTATTTGATTTTTTTGTGGCTATTGTGAATGAGATTGTGCTTTATATTTGGGTTTCTGTTTGTTTATCTTTGGCGTATAGAAATGCAACTGTCTTTTGCACATTTATTTTATTCCCTGAGACTTGCCAAAGTCCTTTATCAGTGCAAGGAGGTTTTTGACAGTTTCTCTTGGGTTTTCAAGGTATAACATCATGTTGTCTGCAAAACCATTTACTTGTTTCTTGAGTCATGACTCAGAGCAGTGCCTTTGGGGCAGAAGAATGATTGCTTTTACTTTTATTTTAGTTTATCAAGATAGCCTTCTTTCTAAGAATTGTACCTATCTCCTGAGCTGTCATTCAGATTCCAAGTTGAGTCCAATGAAGTTCATGATTTCAACCCTTCTGTGTAAGAAGTTGAATGCTAGAAAAGCCGCCACTTCACAGCTATTTATGGTCTGGAAGAGGGCTAGGTGGATCTTTGAGAGTTCAAACTCTTCCATGCTCCTCCGGCAGAAGAAACTCCAGATCAAACAGAGGGCCTTTGCCTGCCCTCAATTTGTTTCATCCTCTTGGGGTTTCTAACATCCAAGCTAACATACATTGCTGCAACTCAAATCTTTCCTGGCTCACATTCCACCAATTTTTATTACTTTGTTTTTAATGTACCCATTAAAACAAACAAAATCATAGAATTACTTGGTTGAAAACTGACATATGAGACAGGGGCGCTACTTTGAACAGGCCTATGTGGTCCCTGTGGTGCCTACAAGCTTGGGACTATTGTAGTTTTGTTGGATATTTTTTATTTTAATACACGTCTGTTTCTTTACAAATGTCGTCCTGCAGTTTGTTTACTGGTTCCTTCCTATAGTTCATTATATGTTTTGTGCATTACTCTCCAAGTGTAATTTTTTTTGTTGTTGGTATGACCTGGTAAATCCAACCTTTGCCATTTTCCCAGTCTGAATAGGTGTTCTAGCAAGTGAAGGAGGGCCACTTCAAAGGAAAAGAAAATCACTAACAGTTGTGTTCTCATTCTGTCCCACATGTTGAGCAGGTAATGAAAAGATCTATTCTCCTTTAATATTCCCTATACCTTATGATCCATAGATATTATTATCTTCATGATATAGATACAGAGGCTGAGGCACAGATGGGTTAAGCAGTTTATCTAAAGCTTAAGAGCTATACACGAAATCAAATCTGTACCCTACCATGATATCTTCCTGGTTTTTGCTAAATAAATCGAGTTCACCATCATGGTAAGAAAATTATGTTGTAAACTGCAAGAAAGAAAAACAGTTGGTATTCATTGTATATCATTCTCACCCAAGATTTTCAAGTTGTTTAGTTTCCCAAACTTTGTTAAATGGCAGCTATCCACACATTTTTAATATTATTCCATTGTAATATTGCATATGAGGCTATAATAGGAAATAATCTTTTGCAGTAAAATTGTACCTAGGTTGTAAGAAAGACGCATTCCTGTTTCTTCTCTGACAGCTTCTGATAAAGGAGATTTTTAACTTACTCCTTTCACAATCCTTTAAAAATGTATCCTCACTAGTGTAGACTAACCAAATGTATACAGTTTTCTCCTCTGTTCTAAGGGAGATGATTTTCCCCTTAACATTTTCTTTCTGTACCTTAGTATCTAGGTAAAGTTTTCTAAAATATTGACAACTATAAAGAAATATTAAAGACTGATTTATTATTATGGTACAGTTTTTACTATCATTTGTTAGTATAAATTGAAGTTTAGCTCCCATGAATTGTGACCTCAGTATTTAATTAGGTTTTGAATTGGGGGGGTATAAGAATAGAGGAAAACAATGTTTTTAAACACTGAAATAAGGGAGTAAAACACAGTGCAGGAAAATAAGTATAAAGGTGCTTGGCACAGCATAAATGTTTATCATTTATAATAAATGTTTCAGAAAAAATGATTTAAGAAAATTTTGGACACTGACAACTTTCTTAAAATGATTAAATTCCTGCATGGGGTCTAGCATGGCTCTTGGTGCATAGTAGATGCTTTAGTAAATATGTATTGAATCAAAAGATATAGAAAGAAAACAAGGAAGGAAGATGAGGAAAAGAGGGAGGAAGGAAGGTAGGAAAGAAGGGTGAGGGAAGAAAGGAAGAAAGATGATGGGATTTGAAGTTAGAAACTAAATGGAATTATTACTTAAATGTTTTAAAATTAAAGTTATTAAAATAGATATTAATAACACTTTTTTCTTTTACTTTTGTAGTCGATTCCTTTCCAAAGGTATTCCAGACAAGAATCTTTGCTTCCATTGTGCAATCAGCAAAACAGTAATGCAGAACTCATTTATTTATTTATCGTAGCTTGAAAGTTTCTTCATTTTTTGCTAGGGAGTTAAACACAAGATTTAGTCAGAAAAGCAGTGATTTATTTCAATAAAATCTACAAATGTATATTGAGTGCCTAAAACTGTGCTCTGAAGAAGACAAAGATAAAACATGATAGCTGCCCTCAAGGAGGTTAAAATTTGGAAACAAAACTTAGTCAGCAGTACAATTGATCAAGGCAAAAAAAAAACCACTTATGAAGTTCCCCCAAAAGCAGCATAAACTCAATGTGTAGACTGATTTAGACATACAATTCTGACCTGAAAGCCAAGAGAAGGCACGATTATAGGAAATTCACCAGATGACTTGAGACCGTCTGTTCATCAGTCTCTCTGTTTGTAATACTGGAATATTAATACATGCTAAACATGAATTTTCATGGACATACAAAGATGAATAAATGTGTATCAAAGCAATGTTATCTCTTACAATGAACATTATTACTCATGTAAAACATTAGCATAACTATGTAATCCTTCTAAAGGCCTCCCAGAAGCTCACTGAATTTAGGTTCAATTGGGAAAAGCTGTCTGTATTTGTCAACAAATAACTGTAGGCATTGACATTAAGAAATCAAATTCTTTCAAAATGTTGTCTGAATGGTTCAAGTGATGTTTCTGATTATAAAATGGATTTTCTGCTGATAGACATTTCCTACTGTGTTCGTCAAATGGTAGGTTCATGGCTTAGTCAGGGACAAAGTTATTAAGGACATAAAACGCCATCTGGATGGAGCTAATAAACATAAAACGTAACCTTCAGATACACTGCTGCAGTGGCCAAACTGTGCCAGGCCAGATTACCCTTTGTTTGTGTTTAAATCTGAGCCATGTTCTAAGCTGTCGACTGTGCTAGCTTTAGAGGTTTCTCCTTGACTCAAATGCAAAGATTCCATGAGGTGAGCAAATTTTCTCTGTGTACCACACCAGACTATAGATTCGATGTCTCTGTGACTGCTGTGGCATGTCTAAACTGTTCTTTCATTATTTTTCTCAGAAATTTCCAGTAAGAGTGATTTCATTGACTTAGAAAGTAAGAACTCATAAAATTGTAGAAGAAAATATATCTCACAGTGTACAAACTTCCTTTTAGTGAAGTCCAAGGAAATAAACATTGTAACCAGGAAAATATGACTCTTGAAAAACATGCAAGTCCCCTGAAAAATATCATTCCCGATACATAATGATCATGCAAACACCAAGCTTCAGAATGTATGCTTGATTGAAATAGAAAAATCAATATAATTCTACAAAATCATATACCGATATAATCCGCTAAACCACCCTCTTCTCTCTCTCTCTCTCTCTCTCTCTCTCTCTCTCTCTCTCTGTCTCTTTCTCAGGTTGATAAAGATGATCCAGATTTCCAAAGACCCTTTTAAGTTGTTTATAGTTATAGCACTTATTGATGATTAATGATATATAAAAGTTTTCTTGAAAAATATTCCTAGAAAGACCTTCTCACAAAAGTCAAGCAGAGCAAACCATGCTGCTTACATGGTGTCTAACTGAACCTCTATCATTAGAAGAAATGCCATGCCCTTGGTGAAATTGTGATGTACCATCCAGATCCCCATTCAGGAAGGAAACTCTTATTTCCTCAGCTGATGGGAGTGTTTCTGGTAGATAACCCTCAGCTGTCAGCCATTTTCAGGCATCAGGAATTGCTTCAGCTGGTGGCATCACACAAGGGCATGCCTACTTGCTGAGTCATCCCACACCCAGTAACTCATCAGTGAAAGGGTATAAAAGCCCAGCCCTCTCACCACAGCTTGGGTTGACTCTGGTACACCATCTCACCTTTATACTTTCATTTTTACTGTGCTGTAGCTCAACTTCTCTTTGTCTAATCCTGCTTCCTTCTCTCTCGCGCGCTCTCTTTTTTTTTTTGACTTGGAGTCTCACTCTGTCACCCAGGCTGGAGTTGCAGTGGCATGCTCACAGCCACTCCAGCATCGACTTGATGGGCTCAGGCAATCCTTCCTCCTCAACCTTCCAAGTAGCTGGAACTATAGGTGTGCACTACCATGCCTGGCTAGTATTTTGATTTATTGTAGAGATGAAGTCTCGCCAAGTTGCCCAGCCTGTCCTCGAACTCATAGGCTTAGACAATCCCCTCACCTCAGTCTCCCAAAGTGCTGGGATTTCAGGGTTGGGCCACCGCGCCCAGCCTCCTTCTCTTTTATAGGTATTAATGCCATGAACGTTTCTCAGTAAACCTCCTGACTACTCATTTCTGCCTCAGGATCTGTGTATTAGTGTTCTTCAGAGAAAACAGAACTAGTAGAATACATAGAGATATACATAAAGAGATTTATTATGAGGTATTGGCTTACATAACCAGAGAGACAGAAGTCCTACAATCTTCCATCTGCAAACTGAATGCCCAGAAAAGCTTGTGGTCTAGTTCTAATCCAAAGCCTAGAAGGCTTGAGAATCAGGGGAGCTAGTGTGTAAGTCCCAGGCTAAGTTCAAAGACTCAAGAACCAGGAGCATCAATGTCTAAGTCTGGGAGAAGATGGATGTCCCAGCTCAAGAAGAGGAAATTCACCCTTTCTCCACCTTTTTGTTCCATTCAGGCCTTCAACGGATGAGATGATGCCCACTGGAATTGGGGGTGGGGATCTCTAACCAATCTATGAATGGAAATGCTAATCTGTCTGGAAATACCTTCACAGACAAAACCAAGAAAGTATGTTTACCAGCTATCCAAGCATACCTTAACCCAGTCAAGTTGACGCATAAAACTAGCCAACACTATCTGCTTCCCAAAAAACCCAACCTAAGCAGTAGTCTTCCCAGAGAATAAAAGGACTGTGAACTGTACCAGCTGAGAGATGTTTCAAACTCCCTTTCAGTCCTTCTTAGCACCCAAGTGCAAGGTATGCAGACTCACTCTGCAGATGTGCCCTAGATGACAGTCAGCACTGGAAGAGTTAAATAGATTTAGTGACTAACAAGTAGGATTATTTTTAAAAGAAAAATCATAAAACACTATGAGCCATGCTATGCAAATTGCCCTGAAAGCGACGGCAGTAAAGGCCGACTACTCAGCAACATCAATCCATACCCACAGGCCTCTGCAATTAGTCTACCATGGTGAAATTGCAGCGACAGACACATGTTTCGTTCTTCATTTCTGTGTAGCCTCAACATTTGAAAATCTCCTCTCTTCCGAAGTAAGAGGCATTTCATTAGATCAGAATGACAGCTATATAGTAAGAGTTTTAAAGCAAAAATGCAGATCACCAGTGGGAATGCTATGCAAAATGGTGATTAAATTAATTATGAGGTCTTTTTAAAATTTTCAAAGCCACATTATGTTAATATTCCCCAATAGATTGGGAATCTGAATGTTTTTCTTTCAAATGCTAGCAGCATTAGTTAGGATTATGTTGATGCCTGATGCTATTTGGTTATTAATATTTTCCTTACACTCATTTATTTTAGAAACCCTGTCTTTTGTTGATTGACTTAAGCTAATTGTTCTCATAAAGACACACATTTATGCTGCTGAAAGATAGAGCTCCCCAGACATGTATTTTGCTGGCCTGTTGTGACCCCAATCCTCTTCCTGAAAGCATTTACCCTTTTGACATGAGTCACATGGAACTTGATGCCATTGCTGACACTGCTGTCCTTCTTTGTTGTCATTGGTTTTCTACTTGATAACACTTTGACTAGCAAATCTTCCTTTACTGAATTGTCAGCCTTCTCAGAGCAGAGACGTTTCTTATGCTTCTTGGTAGGCCTCATGGCACTTACCAAAATGGCTCGAATTTGGGTAATTATTGATACATATTTTCAATTAATTTGTATCCTGTCTGATGATAAACCATTTGGGGGGTCTCAAAAACGGAGCCTTGAATGCAAAATCCGATGACATTATCTCGGTCTTCCTTGAACATAATGAACTACTCTCATTCCTGACAGACCTCTCTTTTCTGGGCTTTTGGGATGCTGAGCCGTTCTAGCTCATGTTCTGCCAAGTACCATATATTGCCAGCTTCCTTTCCAGCTCTTCTCTGTCTTATGTTCTCTCACAACTGAAGCCAGGCACACTGCCAGGTCTGTGATTCAAAGATTAATTAACTTTAATACCTATTCTCATCATGGAGAATTTTATTCCAGAAGAGGAGACGCCTACATTTCCAGTCTCTTGTATTTTATTCATTTAACAAAATATTTACTGAGCATCTACTTTGTGCTACACTCTTTTCAAAGGGCTGGGGGGCAAAATAGAGAAAAAGTTTTGTAAGGGGTGGGGCTAGAAAAAGACAACACCTTCAAGAGGTCAGTTAAATACAAGGTCTGTTAGGTAGTGGCAGCATTGCGGGGCAGTCTCTGCTTACCCCTTACAAAGTCAGTGTAAGTTTGCTGTGTCTCAGTTTCTCCAACTGCAAAACAGAGATAATGCTAGTATTTCCCTCACAGTGTTATTAGGAGGATTCAATGGATTCAGATTTTTTTTTTTTTTTTTTTTAGTTGGAGTCTCACTCTGTCACCCAGACGGGAGTGCAGCGGCCGCTCTCAGTCACCACAGCCTCCACCTGCTGGGCTCCAGCGATCCTTCCGCCTCAGCCTTTCAAGTAGCTGGAACTACAGGCGCGCACTACCACGCCCGGCTAATTTTTTGATTTATTGTGGAGATGAGGTCTCGCCAAGTTGCCCAGGCAGGTCTCAAACCCACGGGCTCAGACAATCCACTCACCTCAGCCTCCCAAAGTGCAGGATTACAGGGTGAGCCACCGAGCCCGGCTGGATTCAGATTTTAAAAGCCCTTATAAAAGCAACTGGCAGGAGTCAGTGCATATGGTGTTTATTAAAACAAAGAAAACTACAAGTGCTATGAAGAAAAATAAAGTGAGGATAGTGAATAGAGAAGGTGAGTGGGGCTGCTGCCACTTCACACGGGGTTGTCATACCTTAAGGAGAAGATGACAGTGGACTAGAAACTCAAAGGAAGCAGGTGCAAGGATTGCTGATAACTCCAGGAAGCATCCCAGGCTGAACAAGAGGTTAGCACAGAGGCAGTTCTGCAGAAGCGAGTTAGGTGTGTCCAGCTACAACCAAGGAGCCACTGTGGCTTGAAGAGGTGAGAGAAGTGCATAGCAGTAGCAGGTGGACCACCTCCCTGGTGCCCCTGCTATCTTCTTATTTCTAAACCAATTCTGCCCTCCCTCCCCTTTTTTCCATTTTTTTGCATGTCTCAAACACATTTGAGTAATTACGTGTTTTAATGTTTTAGTACAATTGCTATCAGGCATATTGGTCTGCATTTTCTAAAGATATTCCATGATTCTTTCTTTGAAAACTGTAATATTATTGCCCATTTTCAGGCTTTTGAATCCTTTCCATCCCCTACTATTCCTCGAGGGTTACCCTCAATGGTTCTGTGATCAACATTTCTGACAATCTGTGTATGTAATTTGTCTCACCTTCATAGCTTGAACTTGTTCAATGTGGAACTTGAGTGAAGAAGCATCCCCTTAACCAGATGTACATCTGTCTTCAGCCCTCTCTTTCCATCACATCTGCACTGCTTTTTACAGAACTTTCTATCAGCACTTAACAACTTCCTCAAGCAGTAAGAAACCCCCTCTGCCTTCCTCCTGTTCAGTTTAGGTTGGTCTGAGGAATCTCCCTAGCATCCTTATCACAGTTGCACTAACTTTTCTATATTTGTTTCCAATTTTTCTCCCTTTTATCTTTGTAGAAATTCTTTAAAATATGATGCTATCAGAAAACTCAATGAGTAGTCTTTCTTCTTTTCTTTTCTTTTTACCTTTAGATACTTCTTACTCTGTTTACTTCTAAAAATCACAAAGGTTGTATTATCACAATATGTTTGTAGAGGTTCTTTCAAAGTTCCCGATCCATTTCTTTTGAGATGATACCAGGCTACTTAATTATTAAAATCAATTAGGCAAATTAAATTGTTAAAATGGACTGGCTGTGACTTTGGTGCACTGGAGAACTTCCCATGGAAAGGTGGCTACTTTTCAGAGAAGATGAAAACCCAGAATTTGTATATGTAAGTGGCATTCGTTTCCTAGAGCTGCATGGTTTAGTGATTGAGTAACTTCAACATTAGAAATGTATTTTCTTACAGTTTTGGAGGCTGAAAATTCAAGATCAAAATGTCAGTAGAGTTGGTTCCTTCTAAGGGCTGTAAGGGAGAAACTGTTTCTTGTTTCTTTCCTAGCTGCTGGTGGTGTGGTGGCAAACTTTGGCATCCTTGGCTTGAAAAAAAGCATTTCCCCAACATCTGCGTTCATCTTTATATGTTGCTCTCCCCGGGTGAGTCTCTGTGTCCAAATTTTCCCTTTGTATAATAAGGACACCAGTCATATTAGATTAGAAGCCTACCCTACTCCTGTGTCAAGTCATCTTAACTAATTACATCTGCAATGACATTTTTCAAAATCAAGTCATGTGCTAAGGCACTGGTGCTTATGGGACTTCAACATGTACATTCTGGACAGACACAAGTTATTGATTTTAAAACATTAGCAATTATTTCTAACTTGTTTTTAATTTCTGGACAGTCTGTGCAAAATGTACCTGCAAGCCAGTCTCAGCTGGTGGGTCCCAAGTTTCAACTTCTGCCACGGTCTTTAGCCCTGGGATCTCACTGCTTCTGTTCCAAATGTTGTGTTCTGTGCATTTCTGAGGCTTAAATCACTTATATGACCAGGTCCAGGATTATTCACTTTTACAAATGCTAAGATGACATGATTACTTGCAACCAAACTCCTTTTGTGCTTGTGTTCCTTACCTGGTCTGTCCTGACGCTTAAATATGTATCAATACTATGTATGAAGAAGCCCTCCAGGCTTATTCGCCACCCATGGTGCTAGCTTAAGTGGGGATCCTGAGCATTGCAGTTCTTTCATTGTAATGAGGTCTATTTTTGTGCTTTAATTTTTTGAAAAGCATTATCCAATGAACCCAGATATTCCCAGATGGTGAATATTTAGTCAAACTTCATTCATACATATCTTATTCAGCATATTACATTATAAATAATTAACAGGAAGACAAAAATGCAAAATATTCAGGGTGATTTTTGTTTACAAAACATCATTTTTAACGATCTTCTGAATATAAAAATGTGATTATATGGTGCATGTTTATTTTTTAAAAAGGAATAAAATGAAATTCTATCAGCAATTAGGAAAAATGTTGAATTGAACACTATAGCCGAAGAGATTAAAAAATATTTAGTTGTAATTTTGAAATCTGTCCCTCTAATGAGTTGAGAGATGAAAGTTCTCTAAGTAGCTAATTATACCTATTAAAATTGTATGAGGTGTTTTTTGCATTATCTATTAAAAATTCAGCTTTCAGATTTTTACAAATTTCTATCTCCAGCACAAATAAATTTAGGAACAGAAAATTCCCCTCACTGTTCCCTTCTTTTGGAAGTTTGCTGACTATCTTCAGGACAGACGGGTTATGATTTTATTTAGACAAAAGTTCAAACTATTTCTGAAACACTACACCACCTGCTTTGCTTAGGGTCTTATATTTATGTGGGATGAATTGCTAAACAGTGGGTCAAGTCTGCCGTTTTTGAAAGTCAAGGTTATAACAGTCTTGTATGTTCTTTCATAAAAGTGGATCTTATTTTGCAATTAAGACATATGCACAATTTCTTCACCAAGGTGAAACTAGTGTTAATTTTCACAAAGACTCAAAGAAAGCAAAGCCTTTAGAAAGAGTTCACAATGAGAGAGCTGAAATGTTCATTTTTCAATAAGGTAAAAAAAAAAGGGAGCAAATCTGAAGTTTTCCCCCAAGTAATAGGCATTTTTTATGTGAGGTATTATGGCTACAAACCCAGAATCTCTGTCGATAGTTCTCTCCCTCCACCTAGCTTGCTGGAACTCGACCCTTTTCTATTCCTCTCTGGGTGCTCTGCTGAAGACTTGTACCAATCTGCCTTCTCAGTTCTGTGAGATCAGTTCTGCCACGTTTATTCAGAATAAAGAATTAATTGGAAGGATGTCGGGTAACTTTCTGAATAAACAGGAATATTGAAGAAACATGCTAAGAAAACTAGAGAACTGAGAGAGGCCTGACAACAAGAATATGAACATAGACACTGCCTCATTAGGAAGACGCAACGGGAAGTGCAACCACTGAACTCCTCACCAGTGACATCACTGGTGCTCTAAGTAGGCATCTGTTACGCTACTTGTCCCTTGACCTCATTACCACTATACTCACTATTTTGACTTACTTGTTACTTATTTTTAAATATTCAAAGTGCGGATTGGGCAAGCTGGATCAAATATCTATGCTCTACTTCACAAAAAAACAAAAAGAAGCTATTTTACTTCTACTTTCACAATAGGACGTGGAGCGCTTCCTCCTACTAGCTATGGAGTTTTCTCAAAAAGGAAATGTATTTAATTTCTGAGTTGCCAAAGTTGGACAAATTTCACTAAGTGTCACTGCTTTGGCTGTCTAATATTTATATACACCCTTCTTCTCATACTTAGTTTTCTAAATATAATGCAACTACTCCTTCATATAATTAAAAACAGTTACTCTTCAGGGAAGACAAACCAAAATTTCATCAGATAATGTTCCTTGCTCAAGCATGGGACTTTGGAATGATGCCTATTCATTTCTCAGTATATACAGTGATCCCTTGGTATCATGAGGGATTGGTTCCAGGATGCTCTAAGGATACCAAAATCCAGGAATGCCAAGTCTCTTTTATAATGTGGCATAGTACTATATTTGCATATAACCTACCCACATCCTCCACTATACTTTAAATCATCTCTAGATTACTTAGTATGCCTAATCTAATATAAATGCTATGTCAAGAGTTGTTATACTGTATTTTAAAAATTTTTTATATTATTTTTCCCCAAATGTTTTCAATTCACTATTCGTTGAATATGCAGATGCAGAATCCATGGATATGGCAGTCCAACATTATTCTGGTACCTAATGTTTTAAACTGCAGAGTTCAGTATTATTAAATCCTTTAAAATTCAGTAATGGGAGACAGGAAGAGGAATAAAAAGGAAAAATAGCTAAAATCCATGTGAGGAGGACTCCCAAATCCAGGAATTCTCTTTTGGTGGATGGGTCCCTTATAGTACAGGCTTCCCTCCACTAAGTAAGTGTTCTAGAAAACCATAGGCATCAGTGTACCAGCTAGCGGTGCTGTTGAGGTTGCCTTCAGTTTCAGTGAATTTTCTTTTGGAGATTCTTTCAGTCGTTTTGCCTCTCCACACCGCACTTAGTGTTCAATCATTTTTGACCAAAAATGGTATGATCCCCATGTCTTACCCTCCCTATTCACCTGATGTCACCCCAAGTGACTTTTAAAAATTTCCTTGGATGAAAAAAAGTCCTGGAAACATTTTGCCAATGTGGAAGAGGTGGAACAAAAACATGGTAGAAGCTCTAAATGGCATCAAAATTGATGAGTTCAGAAACTGTTTTGAGCAGTAGAAAAAGCATCTTGGTAGGGGTATTACATCACATGGAGAATACTTTGAAGGTGACTGAATTTTAAACATGTAAGAATAAATACACAATTTTTATAAATAAACTCCAGGTTTTGGGCGTCCCCCTTGTACATGACCCAACTAGGAGGGAAAAGAAGATTAAAGTTATAGTGATTGTTTCTACAGTTGGGGACAACAATATCTACAATACTCATGACTTTTCTCTACTACCTCATGTTTTTTTATCTTCAACTTGCCTCTCATCCAGTTGGGTTTTTTTATTCAATGGCATAACCCAAACCTTTATTCTTGGGAAATTTGTATCTTGATGTCCCTGTTCATACAGGGTTCTATTAAAACCACTGGACCTATTTGTACAAAGTGTCATATGAGATTACTTGTTTTGTTGTCTATTTGTTTGTTTTTAGCATATATCTCTTCCATATTTTTCCTGACATGAAGATTTCAAAAAGGCAAATCAATTTGCGATTAAATAGAACCATTTTTATGTCTCTGGTTGGAAGTGTTCATTCTTTAGATAATAAAATCATTAAAAATCAGAGCCCAGAATTACAAATAAAGAAGCAAACCTTTTGCCAGGGGTAATTGCCTTAATTATGAGAGATGTCACCCCATTGCCATCTTTTCTAAGTTGAGGGAGAAACAGTGCCTTATTAGGTCAGATTTTATATTTGTTCAGAAGATATGCAGAATTTTACAGGATCGTGTTCTAACTTAGCGAGTGAATGCTATCTGACACCTTAACAAGTATTGAATGACCATGTTACTAATCCATAAAGTTACCTGTTTTGAAAAACAGGGAACACAAATGCAGAAAATCCCATGGACATTCATCAGTGACTTATTTTATTTATTTATTTTTTTACTGGAAACCAAGTTTCTTGTTTAGAAGAATTTTTGTGTGAGATATCTTATGCATTTAAAACATTTAGTAAGCCCATGGATGGTGGGTTGAAACAAACATGGCAGGGAAAAAAAGGCAAAACTACCTCTTAATGTCTGTTCTTACAAAAAAAATCTCAGTTATCCGGTAGCTGTCTCCTCCTTAGAAGGTTAATGTCAGTTGCTGCTAGTATATTTGCTAATACATCAGGTACCCAGAGAAAACAAACAATCAAACAATACCATGTGCTGCTGGGCAGTGTAGCTGTGTAGGGTAATTTGCTTAATTAGCCAAGGAAGCCCAGTAAAGATGGAATTTTTGAGGTGGGAGTGTGAAAACAGAGCAACACTGCTTTGATATTGATACTTTTCACTAGACTTCCAGTGACTCAACATAGAAAAATTATTCACAACCTCCTTATTAACAAATTTAAGTTATTAAATTTATTTTTTCTTACAGTTTTCTAAGGAAATATGCTGCTTTGACATCATAGCAATAAACAGCAGTCATTTAGCTTTAAAAAGTCTATTCAGAGCCAGGCTCGGTGGTTCAGCCTGTAATCCCGCGCCTTTGGGAGGCTGAGGTGAGTGGATTGCCTGAGCCCGCGGGTTCGAGACCCGCCTGGGCAGCAAGACCTCATCTCTACAATAAATCAAAAAATCAGCCGGGCATGGTAGCGCGTGCCTGTAATTCTGGCTATTTGGAAGGCTGAGGCGGAAGGATCGCCGGAGCCCAGCAGGCGAGGCTGCCGTGGCCGGGAGTGGCCACTTCACTCCAGTCTGGGTGACAGAGTGAGACTCCAACTCAAAAAAAAAAAAAAGTCTATTCAGGAACTTTAAAAATAAAATAATAAGAAAAGAGTGAAAAAGATAAATTCCCATAGTACCAAAAATGAAGGCTGACTGGCAACTGGGTGCCGGAATCAGGCACTGATTTAAACTAAATGTAACCCTAAAGCAGCAGGATTGAAGAAAATAAATGGTCCATATTTTGTTTATGACATATTTAGCTTTGTCTCAGGGACATAATTTACCTTAAAAAAACAGTAGAGAACTGTCCACCCCCAGCAAATACCATCACCAATATAGTCTACTTTTTGATTCCATACAACTATAGTCTTATTAATTAAAACATTACAGATGTTTTCCTGTCAAACATGAAACTTGAGAATCTCAGCCCACATGTATCCCCCTCTCAATTCTCTCATCTTTTTCTAGATTTTTCAAGTGATAGGAACCACAAGGAAACAAGGTGACAAAAGGCAAGAGTGAGCACAGAACAGTGGCATGCTCCTAATGAGTGTTGTAGTCACCACAAGCAAGTTATGTTATCAGGGTGAGGAGTCCAGGATGTCACATGTTTGGGAAATTGTTTTGTGTCATTATTGTCGTTGTTTATTTTAATGTATTCTACTGGCTCAAGGTCTCAGAGAATCAGGTAAGGAGAGTAGGAGAGGGTCTCAACTCAGTAAAGCAGAATCAAGCAAGGATTCCCAAACAGAAACCTAGAGTTGTACTATGATCAATTTATAGCAACCTTCTCTTCAGATACAGAGCTGGCCACCTAGGTTGACATTGGGTTGCTCAGGGGACAGCTACATGTTCTATCTTAAGATGCATCTGGCTATGACTCACCTCCTTTGTAGACTTCATATCTACAAATGGTTCATATAAAGAGAAGAAGCACATTGTACGAAAAACATACTACAGAACAGGACAAAGACATCATCTTTCTGAAGACTTGAGGGATGGGTGAATGTTTGGGAAATTGTAAAATAGTTTATAGTCTGTTAATTTATTCAACAAATATTTATTATGTGCTTGGTATATCCAGGCACTGAGGTTCTCTGTGATATATAATTTTTTTAAAAAGACAAACATAATTTGTGCCTGTATAAAGATTCAGTCTTGGTGGAGATATAACCAGATAAACAGGCATTTATAATATCTTGTAGTAAATTTTACAACAAGGGAACAATGAAGTGCCACAGAAACACAGAAGGAACATGTGATCCAGTTTGGGAAGGATTGATGGTTTGATCAAAGAAGAGGTGCTAGATAAAGTGACATCCTGTTGAATTTAATAGATAAATGGAGGTTGGTTTGATAAATTGCAAAAGAAGATCCATGTCCAAGAAGATAATGGTTGGAAGTAGGAAAGCTTGACACTCCAGCAGTTCCACCTGGCTGCACTGCAGGTTATGTGGAGTGTGAGTGGGCAGAGAACTAGGGCTGGGGAATTTACTGGCATGGCAAGGGGTGGGGGAGTGAAGGCCAATGACACTTGTTAGGAGAGCAGTATGACTATTTGGAGGTGTTCAAAGCATCATTCTGCTTCAGTGTGAAGAGTTATTTAGAGGCAGAGAAGAAAAAAACAAAGTGACCACGTAAGAAGAAATTGTCAAATTGTCATAGTCAAGAGTGATAATAGCCTGAACTAAAGAAAGTACAGAAATGAAAAGAAGTGGATGGAATTTATTGACCATTAGGAGGTACAAGGAAAAATATTTGCTTACTGTATAACATCCAGGATGAGGAAGATGGATGAATTAGGGACAACTAAAGTTTTTCTGTCTTGGTTGACTTAGTGGTTGTGATGCCATTCACGCGGTGAAGGAACAAATATAGATCAGATGAGTGGTGAAGGGAAGGGAGGGGATGATGAGTTAACATTATGACATGGGAATTTTAATTTTTGTGTGAAATGTTGGAGTGAAAATGTCTAATAGGTAGCTGGAGATATGAGTCTGAAACTCTCAGGAGACAACTGGGCAAGACTCTCAATTTCATCATCTCCAACACAGAGACTGTGAAGGGAGGTGCTGCACTGCCTGGATCAGGAAGGAGGTGTGTAGAGAATGAGAAGAGATCAAAGGAACAGCTGCATTCTGGCGAGTGGAGAAGTCCTCCTTTGTAAAGGAGGGAAGAAGCAAGGATGAAGGCAAACGTGAGTTGGGGTGTTCCTCTGTAAGTCAGAAACCCGACTGGTTGGTTTCCATTGTCTGTGGGACCCAGAAGACACGTTCCTCCCTAGGAAAGTACATCAGGGGAAATGGGGGAGGAGATAGCCAGAAAACAGAAGGATGGCTAGACAGCTGTGTCTGGAGCCCAGGCATTTATGGCTGATCCAGACTACAGGGTAGAAGGAGTGCTCCCTCTCCTCCCAGCCAGAGTTCTCAGTAGCCCTGGTGTAGACCCAGAGGGAGTACAAAGGAAAGGACTCAGTGATGAAAAGGACAATAGGAGGATGATTGGTACAAGCTGATTACAGAGTAAAGAACAAATGGAAACAGAAATACATGTTTTAATAGAAAACAGGTGTCCTAGCCTGTATGTTCTTTCTGAATGACGGACTTCACTTTCAAGTTAGTAAGTTAAAGAAATATACCTGACCCGTGCACTGTGAGATCAGTCATGACAGTTTGTGATGGTGTTGTTTTTATAAAAACTGAATTAAAAAAGAGATTCGAGCATCCAGGAAGAAGACAAAAACAAAACAAATGTTTACCAACAAGGTAAATAAAACCAAGTTATCTTCAGAATCCTCTATAATACTAAATGGAAGAAAACAGTGTTTTGAGGGGAAAAAAAGGTGATCAAAAGGAATTATATTTGATCTGTATTATAAATCTGTATTTAATCTGTGAAAGCAAAATATAGATCATCTAAGATTATTGAGAAGTTTAACATTTATGTCTTCTTATTTTAAAAAATTGAAAATTCATTTCAATAGACTGAGGAATAAAGAAAAATTAGTAGTTTAATAATAATATGTATTTCTAAAAGACTCCATAAACACTGAAGTCAGTTAAGTAGATAAATAAATCAAAATAATAGTGAATCTAACACAAGTATAAATACAAATGCTGAAAAGTATTTTTGAAAAGAATCCTATGTGAAGATTTTAAATAAAGTAGAAAATATCTAAACCGTATGCTTAATATATTTAACAACTTACATGAGCACAAGGAAACAAAATGTTGGCATCACAATGCATAAAAAGTTATAGAATATATCATTAGACAAAAATTGCCACAAGAGAGTTTAGCAATGACATCTATTTCTGGAAATTTAGTAGAATGCTATGTATATCCATAAAGTTTAAATTTTTGATATAATAGGAATTTCCAAAGTGAATCACAGAAAGCAGACATTTAAATAATCTAATAATCACAAAAATTAAAAGTGCCAAAGAATTACTATTAATAGTAAGTACAAAGTCATAATTCTGGGGATTTTTATGTAGAAATGGTTTCAAATTTCCATACAAAATATAATTTCTGTACTACTTAAATATTCCAAAAGGTTACAGTTTCTCAATTGACAAAGTATAAACTTGATATCAGAACCTGATAAAGACACTATAGAAACATAAACTACAGATCGATTTTCTTTGTAAGTAAAGAAACAAATTATTTTATATAAAATACTGGCATTTTAAAAATCTTAATGTTTTTTCAATCCCCAAAATAATAAATATCATAATAATTAATATAATTTTAAAATAAAATTCTAGCAACTAGCTCCCTAAGGAGTGTTAAAAAATAGTATAACCAAAGGAAGTAGGATTCATTGCAGTCATATGCAGATTGCTCAATATTAGAAAATTAATTAGTGTCCGGTATAACAGAAACTGATCTTTAGAAGTAAATTCACTTAAATCAGGAACTATACTTTTGAAGTAAGTTTTTAAAAAAATATATTGGGAATTGACCTTAAAGTAAAAATAAATTTGTGAATTGTATATGTTTTTAACTAGCAGTATGTAAATTAGAATTGAAACTGTCAGCTAATTTCTGCAATAAAATAAAAATAAATCAGATTCTAGATTTTTTTGAGAAAGTATTTCTCCAATAAAATAATATCACATTTTCATAGTTATCATAAAAAGATCCTTCTGGCAAAATTTCTAGAGGTCTTCATTCATTTTTCAGGGGCCTGTTGGTCTACTGAAAGCTAAAGCATTCAAGCATTCCCTCTTAAATGTATTTAATATCATTGAACTTCTTGATGTTTTCTTCTTCAAATATTGACTGACTTAAATCTCGCAGACTTTCCTATATCAATGGATTTGAGTATGATACAAGCAATTGTTCAACATTATTTTTCTTAATTTTATGAAATCATATATCTATGTTATATAAATATATACATATAAAACACTTGTTTCAGTTTACAATTGATTTGAGTTGTCTAATGTTTACTGTCTAAACTCAAAATTACTAACAATATAATGTGACGTTTATGAGAAAGGGACTAAATTTGAAAGTGTTTAGTTTGCTAGTGAATATTTCTGTATTCTGATGTCTTATTCACTGATACATAATCTTATGAGTTTGGGGACTTGAATAATAAGTAATATTTTGATGACACCACATATTTTCCACTACCTCTTCCTTTGAACACATCACAAATCTTTATTTCACATGTAAAAGGGGAAAAAAGGAGATACATGTATCTCCAAAATTACATGACTAGTTTGTAAGAAAACACACACACACACTCACACACACACACCCACCTCATTAGAAAATAGTCATGTAAACTAGAATTAGGCAGATACTTCCTTAACAATGTTTTAAAATCTCAAAGACTTAAATGGCTAATGTGTAACTACTAGAGGCAGGATAATTAAAAACTAAAGCTAAGGTAAAGTTCTAGCCCCATTGTTATTTAACATCATTTTGAAAGTTCAGATCAAATAAATAAGACTAGAAAAATAACTGAGACAAATTTATTGAAAATAGATTAAATTATTGGTGTTTAAAAATGGCATGATTGTATAATTAGAAAAGCTAGGAGAATCAGCTAAAGTTTTATTAAAATAATAAGGAAATTATTTTATAACAGCAATAATTTCATCAAAATATAGTGGGTAGTTATTCTACTTGTAAAAGCAGCAAAACATAAAATTTTAAGATATTTAACCACATAATGAACCGGACTTACATGAAGAAAGGTGTACAGTTTTACTGAAGAACATAGAATAAGATTTAAATAAATATGTACACAAAAATGTTACTGGAGAGAAAGACAATATTATCAAAATGCTATTGCCTTACAATTAATTTTTAAAAGTAATGTAATCATAATCCCTTCATGAGAAACCTCACAAAATAACTCAATTTAATCTGGAAGAACACACTGGAAAAATTAGTCATAAGAAGAAATGATGAACACATAATGAGGGAAAGTTGCATTATTAGAAATAAAACTATATTATAATATCCCCATATTGAGAAACATTGGAATATTTGCTCAGAAAATGACGGACCATTGGGACAGAATGGAACAGAATGGAAACTCTAGAAACAAGGTACACACACTCACAGTATATCATGACATGTGAATGATAGCTATGGCTTATAAATTCATTAAGAATGGGCTGAATTAGCAATAAATAATTCCAGGACATTTTTTAGTTGAGAAGTGATTTAACTATTATTTTTGGAATTAGAGCTACCCGACAGGCAAATGTAAATATAAATCTGATGTTGGACTTCAGAGAGACACTGAAAAACAAAATCTTTGAAAGTCATTCATGGCTGAAATCTTTGAAAGTCATTCATGGCTGAGAGCCTGTATGAATACAAAGAATGAGAAAGAAACAAACTGGGTAAGCAACTTTGAGGAATTATGCTATGTATGGGCAGAAAAGGAAAAGGAGCCTGTGAAGAGACCTTGGCTCCTCAAGGTCTAGAAAGCAAAATGTATCCAAAAAGAGGCACTGTAAAAAAAATTTCAAAGCATCCGAGAGGTTGAAGAAAGTACTGGTTTTGACAATTCATGGGCCATTGGGGTTTTGTGAAAGAACATAAATCAGTTTATAAGCAGTAAAGGAGAAAGCAAAAGTTAAAGAATGGCATTAGAAGGTAGACTCTGTATTTAAATATTTGACTGAAAGAAGAGATGATAAAAAGCATGTCTATAGGCAATCATGCCAGGCACTGCCATGTGCTATTAATTTTTTAGTATTTACTTTTAAAAAATATTTTCATGCATTACTCTTTGGAATGGAGATGCAAGTTTATTGATGTATAACTTGTACAGTAAAGTTTACTCATTTTAATTATAGTGTTGTGTGAATCAACAAAAGTATAGTTATGTCAGCACCACTACAGTCAAGAAAAGGAGTATTTTTGTCAGTCCAAAATGTTATCTCCTGCATTTTTGCAGTGTTTCCAGTCACACCCCAAACTCTGACATACATTGATCTTTGTTTTTTGTCCCTACAGCTTTGTCGTGTTCAGAGTGTAATATACATAGAATCATATAGTATACAGCCTTTTGTGTCAGGCATGATACTTTTGAGGTTTGATTTAGCAAAATACTTTTGCGATTCATTCATGTTTTGAAGGGATCCTTTTTGTTGCTGAGTAGTATTCCATGTTGTAAGTATGCCACAATTTCACCACCCTCAAAATTGATTCTCACAACTATCTATTGAAGGAGAAGTTATTATCTTCATTTTACTGAATCCAGAACTGAGTATTCATGAGGTTACCCAGCTTCCTGAAACCTGTAGGCTAATAGGAATTGGAGCTGGACTTCAAGCTAGGCCTGTTTAACTTCAAAGCTGAGGGACAGCAGATACCTCAGAGACTGGAAAAGTTTTTTTAAAAAAGAAAGAAAGGAAGAAAAAAGGAAGAAGAAAAAGAAGGAGAAAGAATAAAAGGTCTAGAAGATGGAGCAGATATGATTTTAAACAAGTTTATTAATAATTTGTCTCTCATTGAAAATCGAGATAAAATGTTTGCTTGCAATAAAACAAATTTGTGCTTTTTCAAGCTTCATGTCTCTCCTATTCCCTTTTGTGTGTTTTGCTGTTAAAGAATTTGAGTGAACTCCATCCACTTTGCACCCCTGGGACATTTTAAAGATCTTAAAGCAAATTGAACTTCTGATTTGGATCTGTTCCTGGGGGACATTTGCCACAGCCACATGCTTCCATCAAATGTACAGTACATGATCAGAAGGATTCATACTATAGATAGAAAAAGGACAAACTGCATTTGAATCTGTTCACTTCTAAATTTAACGGTTCATTTTTGTGTTTATGTAGAGCAGCATCAAAGCTCTGCTTTGCCAATACTGTATTTTATTTAATTCTTAGATTTATACTAATTCATCCATTGCCTGACTTTTGACTATCTCATCTCCTTGCAGAAATTATTTTATGCATTTTTAGAAAACAAGTTGATCAGAATTCCTGCTGCCTTTGGTCCCATAGCAAGTTATCCTCCTTTTCTTTTCTTCTTCTTCTTTTTTTTTTTTTTGAAGATAATAAAGGCACCCTGCAAGGGCCACCACCAGGGAATGTGTTTCACATCATAACACAGATGGCTTGTTTACACCATTTCCCCTCTCATAGAAATTTTTAGGGATGAGTTCAAATTTTACTTCTTGTTGCATTATGTGTCTTGTAACTTGATCCTCATCAAAACCTTGTTTTGCCCTTGAAATACAGTAAGAGACTATCCTGCCTTCATTACTTTTTAATATCTGAAGACTGTCGGGCATTAGAGGCAACAGCTTCATCCCCCAACCTAGTTTGCCAACTTTTAAACAGCTATTTTCACAATCCTTGAGATCACTCCGTGCTCATCCTGACAGGAGAAAAGTGGCATCTAGAACCTCTGTCTTGAATTCTGGAGCATTTAACTCATTAAATTATTTGCATGACTTTTTTGGCCCTATCTATAAATGTTTCAAGTCAGTCCACTTTTTTAAAGTGCAAAATTATTGATAAAGGCTAGAACAATGATGCTCAAATTTTATCATACTACAGAATTACCTGGGAGCTTTTAAAAAGTAATGATGCCTGGGTAGCATCATCACAATGTATCAATTAAGTGTTCTGAGGTAGGTGAGCCAGAGCATCAGCATTTTTCAAGTTTGTTCAGGTGATCTTCATGAACAACCTCAGTTGAAAAACCATGGTCTGGAATTTACAATCAAACATTCAACAGGATGTCAATAGAGGATTTTATTTGCCTTTTTCCCTCGCTATCCTTATAAAATATGTGCTTGCCTTTTAAGGTTATAAGAGTGCATGAATGTGGGAAGGTTTCCATAGTGATGAATATTTATGGAGAGAGTGGCAGCTCTCCTATCGCGCATCCAACAGGTTGGTGAGAGGGTTTGTAACCTTCTGTAGGAATATGATATTTATCTTGGAGCTTTTTTATTCTGGTGTCTTATCCTGAAGGACATTTTGTAAGCTCTGCCCCCCAAATTAGTGAGAGGCCCATTCTTCAGTTCTGAAGACCCCCGCAAAAATTACACCACTATTAGAAATTCTAAGCCAGTCTGTCTCAACCTCAGCACTATTGACAACTGGGTCAGATGATCCTTTTTTGTGTATATTGGATGTTTAGTGACATCACTGGTTCCTACCTGTTAGATGCCAGTGGTAGCCCTTGAGTTGTGACAACCAAAAATGTTTCCAGACATTGCTGTATACCCTCATGGGGCAAAATTGCCACCAGTTGAGAAACTGTTCTACATGTATTTTTATATCTAGCTCATTGGAAATATTTTATCAGGATCATTATCACGGAGCACTGATATGTGCCCACATTGTGGTCATGCTCATTATTCCATTAAGTATATATAGTATTAACTACCTATTCTCAAGACTGTGGCAAAATGTCCTTGTCAAATTGAGCCATATGCTGTTATATAAATATTATAAACTTTTAAACACCTAATATGAATAAGACTCTGTTTTTCTGATAGCGGTGTTTACCGTAGTGTGGGAAACAGGAAATGTAAGAAAAAAGTGATAGCAATACTAAGTTCTAGTGTTAGAACCTCCTTTTCAAAGGTGGTCACCCTCAGGAATGTTGGAGTTAATTATAAGTAAACAAAGACTAAACTTAGCAGATTCATAGGAGATGCCATTGATTGTATTATTTCTTTCCTTTCATGTCTCCTCAGACATTAACACCCTTATATGAGTGGGTTGAACCAATAAGAGTGTGGAATCCTGGCATATGAGTATGGAGAACATTCTAAGAGAAGAAATTAGCTTGTTGCTGAAATTCTGTTTTTAACTTGGAAATCATCGCTCTTGTGAATTTTTGACATCTGCGTTTTTCTGACAAAAAGCAGTTGTATATAGTGACCTAGCTAAAAACTTGAGTCCTTGTGACATTACTTGGGCCTTTACGTTTCTTGCCTGCATAAGCCAATTGATACGACAATTGCTGAAATTATATCAATCTTAAATTAAGTAAAAGAAAAACAATATAATATACTATAGATTTCATAAAGGAAAATTAAAAGTCTTTAAGAACAATAGGAAAGATATAGTCATTAGGGCAGTTTTCATCTGAGTCCCTAGAGGTTAAGTAGAGAATCCCAAATACTTCCCAATTCTAAATGAAGACCTGTTAACTAGTAGCTTAGTCTAAATGCTCAGTGAGTGTTATATACTGTAGTTTATACTGGAGTTCAATGAAGGAGACCATCACTAAGGGTGAGGGACAGAAGGAGACTTCACAGAAGGTCCTATAATTGATCTGCTTTTTTGGGGGTAGGAAAATTAAGTTCTTATGCAAGTACAGCAGGGTAAGAAAAATACCCCAATGGTGACAGAAGAGTAGATAATGTCAAGGAGGACACACAGAAAGAGAAAGCGAGAGAATGAAGGGAGCACTTGGGTGAACCAATGCTTTAAAGTGGTCTTTAGAAAGAGTAAATATGCATAGGTTGTATCAAAGTGGGAAGAAAACCGTTGGATTAAACCTAAGTTTAAAATGCAAAATAGAACAAATACAAAAGAAGAGTGGCATTGGAAACTTGTAGGTATGAGTCAAAACTAGAAATCAGTGTTCATGCGTCATGACATGAGGTTAGGGACTGTGTGTGTGTGTGTGTGTGTGTGTGTGTGTGTGTGTGTGTGTGTAATCATATAAGACACTATCATTTTTATGTGGCTGAGATGTTATCATTCATAGAGTTAGTAGGACTGTTGGGGCTTGGGCCACAGGATCCTGTGGAACAATCAGGATCCATGGATGATGTTTCAAGTCTAAACTACAGCATCTTGCTCTGTCATTTAGGCTGGAGTGCGGTAGAGCAAACATAACTCACTGCAGACGCGAACACCTCAGCTCTGAAGATTCTCTCACCTGAGCCACCCAAGTAGCTGAGACTATAAGCGTGTTCCACCACACTTGACTATTTTGTGTGTATGTATGTGTGTATGAGTTTTTGAAGAGACAAGGTCTTGCTATGTTGCCCAGGCTTGCCTCAAATTCCTGGCCTCAAGCAATCCTTCAGCCTCAGCCTCCCAGAATGTTGAGATTACAGGCGTGAGCCACCACATCCCACCTGTAAAGAATCTTTGATTGCCTGGTAGCATAAAGAATCTCCTCTTAACCTTATATCGATACAAGACAATACAATAAAATGAGAGATACTATTCATTTCCAAATATACCTGAAAATAGATGTGGAAATTCACCTACACACATGTGTATACAATATACATATGTATGTGTGTATATATGTATACACACATTTGTGTGTATGGAAATGCAGCATTGTTATTTCATAATACTTAAATGATCAATGTGAGCAAATTTTTTATTTTCATGTTTACATGTATCTTCATTTTCCACAGTTAACATATATCATTATTTAATCAAAATATATACAGATTGGGCATACTTAATCCAAAATTCAAAATACTTCCAAATCTGAAAATTCTGAGCACCAACATGACTCTATAAGTGAAAACGTCCACACCCAACCTCATGTGACAGTCAAATGCAGTCAAAACTTTGTTTGATGCACAAAATTATTTTAAAATATTGACAGCAACATGAATGGAGCTGGAGATCATTCTACCTAAGAAAACTAACTCAGAAACAGAAAACCAAACATCACACGTTCTCACTCATATGTGGAAGCTAAACAGTTACAAAAAAAGGAAATAATAGCCACTGGGGGCACCAACAAGGGGAGGTTAGGGTTCAGAAACTACCTAGGGGGCAGAATGTTCACTATCTGGGGAATGGGCTGCCTGAGACCCAATCCCCACCTCTGCACAATACGTCCATGTAACAAATATGCATGTGTACTCATGAATCTAAATAAAAAATAAAATACAAAGCAACAAATATTGTTTAAATTGTCTTCAAACTATACATATAAGGTTCAAACATAATCATCTCTGGTCCCTTCAGATAAGGATTATTTAGCCTGTATCGATATTAACTGAACACATTGTATGAGCCAAGCACTATGCTAACTTTCTGTAATACGTTATAAAGATTATCTCATTAAATTCTTAAAACATCCCTTTAGTTATAGATCTTCTATTATCCTCATAGTACAGATGAGGGAAATGAGGATAAGGAAGGCTAAGAATATCCCATTGCTACAGTTTGATAGAAAACCTAAGGCTGTTGCCCAATCATTGAAACTTAAGAGCTTACACTTTTAGTCTTGGAAAGTACTGACTCCCATAGTAAAAATAAGACAATGGAAATCTGAAAATACAGGGTTAAAGCTAACAAGAGTATATACATTTCTCTAAAAATTGTAATGTCCTCGCCATTTCTGTATGTTTATGTCACATTTTATTTTCATTTAACTCAAGGGAACTTTCACCTATTAACTGTTTCATCTCTATGTAATGGCTTCCCCAGCATTTTTGGGACAGGTACACTCTAGACAGAGTTGAAAAGTTGCCACCCATTTCTAAAAGTCAAAACCAACATGAACTTTTAAATAATTTACTTTAGTCCTAGGCCACAAAGACAAGGTTAAAAATGACCCTTCTGTGGAACGACTACATGCTCTTGAAGAACACTGGTCGGTTTTCAAACTTTTCTGCAATTACACCAGTTATACATTAGTCTAAATGCCACATTTTATAAATTTCAGGAACATAATTTAGCATGTAACTAGCTCAAAACTAATAATAAAGCTAAAAGCTATATATTTACTTGCAGACATCACATTTTAAGCAAAAGTACACTATTTTTTATTTTATAAAAATAACCTGAATGTTTTCCATTTCACTTCCAGTGTTTTCCCAAAGTGAAATCTGACTCATATTTTACATGTAGTAAGATTTCTAGGACAGTCTTTATTTAAACGATTAAAACTATATGGTACAAGAAAGACCATGCTCAATGTAGTGGATATAGAAGCAACATGTGTTATAATTTCAATTCAACTCATTTATTACAACATTTATTATATACAGGAGTATAACAAAAATTTAGAGGATCACATGCTATGCGCTAGACCATTTAATCAACTTAATTGAGGTTAAAATTAAATGTAATTTAAGATTATAGGAAAGCCTTTCTTATCTATACTATTTAACCACTCAGTAAAGAAAATTTTTGAATGCTTTTGTACACATAATACTGGCTCAAAGACATAGTTTAACATCCAGTAAATCTAAAACCAACATATATGTGTAAAACAAATTTTCATGAAGGACAAAAAAGCTGAATATTTTTACAATTTTAACATTTGTGCCTACTTTGAAATGAAATAGCCAATAGATATTTTAAAATTATTTTCCTGAAACAATATGCCTCTCATTGATAGATTACAGAAAAACAAAAGTCAGAAAATGTAGGAAGTGAAAGGTTATGTAGGTTTTTACTCTCAGTATTATGAAAAAGATTAGCTCTGTTAATTATCAAATGTAGACTATCTTATCTACTATGGCTTGCTTGATTTTAGCTAGAAAATAGAAACAGATGCAATTTGGGGGTTAGAGTAGATTATATTGATGAATAAGAATATCTGTGTCATTTTCCATATTTAGATAAATGACACTCATTGTACCATTAAGGATATGACTGGAACGTGTTCTTTGTGATTTCTGTTTACTGTCTTATAAAACTACTTGGAACAATTTTTGTTCATTCAATGAAAGTTTTTAATTTACCATTACTGTCTGAAGTTCCTTTCAATACTTTTCTAACATTTAATTTTGAAAGACTGTGGGAGGGCTCATCAGTTGCTTAATAAATTACCATTTGTATGTTATTATTATGGCTCATAAGATATATATTTTATTTTGTGATTCAAATGTATATGAAGATAACATATATCCCAAAACTAAAGTTTTGAAAAACACCACTTACCCATACTGACTGCAATTTATTCTAACAATTACAATTCCATTCTGTTCCATAATATTGTACTGTGTTTCATTAAAAATGCTAAAAGTTAGTTATGACTACTTTAATTGATTTTAAAGCACATACTAGGTTGCCACCATGGTTTGAAAAATACCAAACTTCTTTGTTTAAAGAAAACACTTTTTCCAGTAATCAAAAATGATTTCTATTAGCTATAAAACTTCTTGGCAGATATGGATTCATATTAATCAAGCACATCTGCCTGACTGACTCAAGCTTTACTTTTTATCACTGATCTATCACATTGATTGAACAGTCATTGCATTTTTTGCTACCTAATAAGAAAAATGTAACCTTATAAATGAATATATATATATTGAGAATATAGATGTACTTTACATATTTATCTATTTAAGCAAATAGAAATAGTCTTTGAAAATTTCACTTCCCTGTCTCAATGTTAATTTTAATGCAAGCATCTTGATCTATCTTTATCCAAATCAAACAAATATTCACGTTTTAAATTTTTTACAGGCATGAAAAAGTTGTTCTAGAGATCAGATTCTGACTCAGAGTCTGTGAATTCCAATTCCATCATTGGCACTAGATGATTGTACTTTCCTATTCTTCTGTCCCTATATATTTATAAAGATCTCACTTGATGTTTTAAAACTAATCTATTGGCTGGGCACAGTGGCACATGCCTGATAATTCCAGCACTTTGGGAGGCTGAGGTGGGAGCATTGCTTAAGGCTAGAAGATCAAGACCAGTCTTAGCAACATAGTGAGATCTCATTTCTACAAAAAATTTTAAAAGTTAGGCAGGTATGGTGGCGTATGCCTGTGGTCCCAGCTGCACAGGAGGCTGAAGTGGAAGGACTGCCTGAGCTCAGGAGGTCGAGGCTGTGGTGGGCTGTGATCATGACAAGGCACTCCAGTCTTGGCAACAGAGTGAGACCCCTGACTCAAAAATTGGATAAAATATAATGAGGTTACAATATATTGTCTCCAGGAGATTTATCTATATACAAATAAATAATTTTTTTAAAAGTCTATCCAAATAGTGGGTTTTTTTTCATTTTTCATTTTAAATATGTGGGGGTACAATTCAGGGTTAGGTATACAGATGTCCATTATGCAGGTACCCTTATTAATGAGGTGTGACCTCTTCCCTGGCAGTTTCCCACTACTGCCAACCCCTTTCTTACAATATTACGACAGCTGTTCAAGGTCTGCTTACGAGTGAGAACATGTTACACTTGGTTCTTTGTTTCTGTGATAGATCACTCAGTATTATAGACTCTAAGTCCATCCAAGTTGCTGTGAAGTTCATAACTTTGTCCTTGTTTATGGCTGCTTAATATTTCACCGTGTATATGTACCACATTTTAAAAAATCTAGTCCTCTTTCAATGGGCAGCATGGTTTCATGCTTTTGCTATTATAAATAATGCTGCAATAATCATGTGTGTGCAGGTATCTTTTTCATAGAGTGATTTGAGTTCCTCTGGGTATAATCCCAGTAGGGGGATTGCAGGTTCAAAAGGGAGGTAGAATTTTAGATCTTTTAGAAATTGCCACACTTTTCCACAGATGCTGTACTGTTTACACTCCTACCAACAGTGTAGACGTGTCCGTTTTTTGTCACATCCTCTCCAGCATCGGTTGTTGTTGAGTTATTGATGATGGCCATCCTGACATAGAATGGCAAATTGGATAAAATATCATGAGGTTAAAATATATTGTCTCCAAGAGATTCATCTCACCAGAAAGGACACTCACAGACTCTAAGCAAGAGAATGGGAAGCAAAATTTTAGAGGAACGGAACACAAAAGAAAGTAGGAGTCATGATCTTAAAATCAAATAAAATACCCTTTAAGCAATCAAAAATTTAAAAAGATATGGAAGGTCACTACACAATAATAAAAAGTTCAATCCACCAATAAGAAATATCTATCCTAACCATATATGCACCCAACATAGGAGTACCAACTTTCATAAAGCAGCTTCTAGGTAAACTAAAAAATGATATTGACTCTAACACTATCATAGCTGGGCACTTAAGAACTCCACTAACAACCCTAGACAGACCATCAAGACAAAAAGTCAACAAGGAGATCTGAAATCTAAAAATGACGCTTGACTAGATGGACTTAATTGACACCTACAGAACATTCCACCCAACAACAATGGAATATACATTCTACTCATCATCACATAGAACATACTCTAAGATCGACCACATTCTCGGCCATAAATCAAGCATAAACAAATTCCATAAGATTGAAATTCTGCAATGCACCTTCTCAGACCACAGTGGAATAAAAATATATATCAATACCAGCAAAGTTCCTGAAAACCCCACAAAGACATGGACACTAGACAGCATGATGTTAAACAACTCCTGGGTCAACATGGAAATCAAAACAAAGATTTAAAGATACCTGGAAACAAATGAAAATGAAGAAACATCTTACCAAAATCTCTGGGATGCCATGAAAACAGTTTTAAGAGGGGGATTCATATCTCTATGAACACGCATGAAGAAAATGGAAAGATCAAGCTAATGGCCTATCAAATCATCTAAGGAAGTTGGAAAAGCAAGATTAACAAAACCCTAACTTCAGCAGAAGAATCCAGATCACCAAAATAAAATAATTTAATTTGAGTTGTTTCTCTATTGATGAACTATACTTTATTCTCTCAACCTGAAATTATTCATTTTCTATTTAAAAAGGGAATACTACTATCATTTTACATATATATCTTTTAAAGATGTAGGATACAATTCAGGACTAGGTATACAAATGATCATTGTACAGGTAATGCTTGGGTCTACCTTTCGTCCTCACTTCACCTTGTTTGAGATCAGGTACTCTTATTGATGTTATGTGTCCCCTACTCCCTCTCTTTCCTGGTAGCTTCTGGCTACTGCCAATCTCTTCCTTATAGTATTATGGTAAGTGTTCAAGGTCTGTTTATGAGTGAGAACATGTGGTACTCAGTTCTTTGTTTCTGTGATGGATCACTGAGTATGATGGACTCTAAATCCCTTCAAGTTGCTGTGAACTCCATAATTTTGTCCTTATTTATGACTGCATAATATTCCATAGTGTATGTACCACATTTTTAAAAATCCAGTCGGGAACTTAAATCATTCTACCAAAAAGATATCTGCGTACTATCATCTTTTTAAAGTAACATATTACAGGGGTCCCCAACCCCTGGGCTACGGACTGGTACCAGTCCATGTCCTGTTAGGAACGGAGCTGCACAGCAGGAGGTGAGTGTTGGGTGAGCAAGTGAAAGTTCATCTGCATTTTCACCTGCTCCCCATTGCTTGCATTACTGCCTGAGCTCTGACTTCTGTCAGATCAGTGGCAGCATTCGATTCTCAAAGAAGTGCAATCCCTATTGTGAACTGCACATGTGAGGGACCCAGGTTGTGCACTCCTTAAGAGAATCTAATGCGTTATGGTTTGAGGTGGAGCTGAGGCAGTGATACTAGTGCTGAGTAGTGGCTGTGAATGCAGATTAACATTAGCAGTGAGGTTTGACTGCACAAAGACTGTAATAAATCAATGCTTGTAGATTTATGTCAAAATCCTATCAGTGAGCAGCAAGTGAGTTGATGTACTTCAGTTGTACAGCTACATCTGGTGGCAGGCTTTAAGTCAGAATCCAACTTATTTTAGTCTGTGCATGGCCCACCCATTATTTTATTTACCACTTCTGTCTGTGCCTCTTTTTTTTAAATGGTAAGATGTATAACTATTTCATTATATATATTACAATGCAATAATAATAGAAACAAAGTACACAATAAAAGTTATGTCCTTGAGTCAACCCGACGCCATCCTCTGCCTGCCTTCTTCCACATTCATGGAAAAATTATCTTCCACAGAACTGGTTCCTGATGCCAAAAAGGCTGGGGACCACTGACATATTAACAACAGCACATTCTCAAATACATTTCTTCTAGTTAAACTCGAATTCAAAATTTTGGAAATGCATTCTGGGAGAATAGTATTATTTAATGGAAATGGAAGGCAGGAGAAGGAGGTATGAAGAAGAGAAAATAAAAGAATAGGAGAATATTGCCAACAGCTTGTGTTTAACTTAAAATTGTACAAAATCATTGGACACAGATCTTGTACTAAGATCAGAGTGCAGTTACTGGCTGCTCATCAGCAGGGTCCTAGTTTATAACAAGAAAAGCAGAAAATCCTTTATTAAACAAATGGAAGCCTCTCAATGGGTTCAAATCTAGCTCTGTTCCTCTGATGCAAAATCAGATGGAGTGGCTTAGAAGCAGCATTTTGGTTGCTAATGACAACCAGTTTTAACCAGTAAACTTAAGGTTGAGATGAAATAAAATGTTCTTCTACCTGCCCCACGCTGATGCTTACACTATGTTAAAAGTTTCAATACATATGTATAAACTCAAAAAAGAATTAAATATAGACCATGTCCTTAGATGTCACTCCTTTCTAATACTTGCAGTCTATTTAAAATTAATTTATAGTTATTTCAGTCAAACATGTTTCTAATCCATTTTAAATACTCTTAGTGATAAAATTTTAAATTATCTCTAAGCAAGAATACTGAGAATGAAGTATTAATTTAATTTTATACCTCTAGTTACCGTCATAATTCATGTTCACTGCTTTAACTATTAATTTTGTGTGGATATAATTTTTTGAAAGAGTAAAAATAATCAACCTTAAAATCATAGCTAGTGTCTTGCATTTCATTGATAGAACTTTGATGTGAAAACATAGTTTCAAAGCCAAATATCTTAAGTAATAATTGCAAAATTAATTTAAAATGAACTGAGCTTTATTCCCCTAATTCCTAGTCTTGGAAAACACACCTTAGCTCTTTGTCATGTGGACATGAAGATCTCATAACTGTAAATCAAGAAATTTGTATAGGAGAGGAACAAAGCCAATCCCCAAGAACTATGAATGTTATTAGCAAGGAGTTTTGGGGGAAAGCAAACCTAGATCCAAAGCTACTGGTTTTCATTCAGAAGACAAGGCTATTCCATAGAGTGTCATCTTTCAGGTAAAATCCCAGCAGGCTATATTCATTTATAACCATGACAATTAACAGTTTCTATTACCCATTTGAAAATTGTGAGGAAGATGTTGATGGTTATGGCGATCATTTATTAAGGTTATATCTGTCCTAAGACAATTCTTAGTTCCCTACTTCGTCTCTATAATATGCTGTGTTCTTTGCAAAGGGAAAACCAAAATTACTTTATTAAGTGACCCTTGAAAATTTCTCCAAATCCCCATTTGGTTTGGATTTCCCTTCATCTATTCTGGGATGAGAATATAGCAGAGGAAAGCATATGGCCCTAATAGATATTCAGACCAGATGTTAGTTGTCTAATACGTATCCTACTCCTGAATGACTGAGCAGAGGAGTCTATAAAAGAAGATGGAGAAGTCATTAACTGGAGACCTTGGCCATTCCACTATTCTCACTAGTTTACAAAAGTTAAGAGTTCCAGATTGCAGCACCTCCGGTTCTGTCACTTTGAATTTCTGGACAATGTTAACAACATTAAACTTGCTGCATATACACATGAAGGGGGAGGGGAAGAGACTCACCTGAGATCAGATCCCAGACACGTGTTGGAAACAAGAGGGCTAAGGTTCAGGAACATATTTATCCACATCTCGGTTGTCTGCAGCAAGGAACACATAAAACCTCCTCAAGGAGATAAATCCTCTCCCCACCCCTTATTCCAAGCAAATGCATATCACATACAGCACATTGCTTTGTCTTAATTCCTGTGACCTAACACAGGGCTTGGCACACAATAAAAGCACAACCTACGTTGATCAAGTAAATTAATAGAAGCCAATTTATGCTGGCATTTTTATAAACCAGTGCTTTGAATGGAATAGGACAGCTTGAGTTTGAGCAAAGTAAGCATAATTAAAATGTTGTAGCCGGGCTCGGTGGCTCAGCCTGTAATCCCACGCCTTTGGGAGGCTGAGGTGAGTGGATTGCCTGAGCC